>NW_026057586.1:67299959-67309921 GCF_023721935.1 Panthera uncia
GAAGGAGAAGGAGAAGGAGAAGGAGAAGGGGAGCCTTACAGACAGTCTCATTCCTAGGACAAGAATTCCAACCCCAGCCTCTGCTTGCATACTTCCGGTGATGGAGAGATCACTGCCCAGCCGGGCAGCCCCGTTGGATGGAACAGCTCTGGCTGTGAGAACCAGCTTCGTTCTGCCGAGGGAGGCCCGGCGCCCTGCACTGCCTTCTGGGGCCCTGTGGACACCGACAGGGACATGCGTCCCCCCGACCGCCTACGGCCTCTTCTGGGCCCACGGTGACGCTTAAGGAAAGGACTGGACACCCTAAATGTAATCAGGAGCAGGGTGGAGTCAGCCCGGGAAAACGTCTGCCATCATACAAGGGAGGGGGTTACAGACGACACGTTGCCGAGCGTTTGAAGAGTAGAAGTTCCGAGCCTACATCACGACGTCCCTGAAATTTTAGCCAAGTCAGGCCTATTTGTTTGCAAGCTTTTCTGAGGGCACAGTCTACCAACCCTGACGCCCACCCCACCCCATGCCAAAATGAGAACAACTCCCAAAATAAAAACACAGGTTTTACAGTCACCAAGACTTGAGTTGGAGTCCTTTTCCACATGTCACAGACTTGCTGTGTGACCTCGGGCAAGTGGCTGCTTCTCTCTGAGCCCCAGAGTCAAACCAACAAGGATGTATTTGTGGCTCCCAGCAGTTTTTCCAAACTTCGCTGGTTTATGCGCCTCTGGCATGATTTCTGTGCTGATCTACTTAGGATATGCCTCTAAACTGACCTCCATCTTCTACTTGAAGTGATTTTTATGTTATTTTTAAAAGAATTGTATTTATTTAAATAAAGAGAGAGCATGGGAGGGGCAGAGAGAGAGAATCCCAAGCAGGCTCCACTCTGTCAGCGCAGAGCCCGATGCGGGGCTCGAACTCACGAACCCTGACCTGAGCTGAAATCAAGAGCCGGATGTTTCACCAACTGAGCCACCCAGGTGTCCCTAAAATGATTTTTCAAAGAAACTTTTTCTCCCCGCCTTCAATTGGAAACCATCATTAGATGCCATCGATAAAAAGGAACCATCAAAAGGAAGAAAAACTTAGAGACAAACACACTTCTCCACCTCACTTTACAAAAGGAGATAAACCAGGAAAGGAGTTAACAACACATTAGCACCCAACTGAGACTTTCTTGCTGGTGTTACCAGGAGGTTGAAGGGTAAACTAGGAAGGAGCGACTTTCTCAGTGCCCGAGGACATGAACTGTTAAAAAACACCCTTTGTGGGGCGCCTGGGTGGCTCAGTGGGTTGAGTGTCCAACTTCGGCTCAGGTCATGATCTCACGGTCCGTGGGTTCGAGCCCCGCGTCGGGCTCTGTGCTGACAGCTCAGAGCCTGGAGCCTGTTTCAGATTCTGTGTCTCCTTCTCTCTGTGACCCTCCCCCGTTCATGCTCTGTCTCTCTCTGTCTCAAAAATAAATAAACGTTAAAAAAAAAAAAAAAAAAACACCCTTTGTGCCACCAGGGCATCCCTCCCAGCCCTAGGCAGGTGGTCCAGCCCTCGGGGAAGTCCTGACCTACGGCGACCAAGGCAGGGAGGGAATGATCTATAGAGTTCCAACAATGGCTTTTGGCCCACATCCCCCCACTGACCAGCCAGTGCAGGAAGTCCCAAAACTGCAGAAACCAAGAATGCAACGCCTCTAAACTTGGGGACATTGGGAATGTGTCACCTTACAGACCACCATAGGCCTCCCAGACCCTGAACGCCAGCCAGCCTGGCTGCAGCCCAGACCTCGGAGAACGTGGGGGGTCAGCAAAAGGCTTGGGGCAGGGGCAGGAGCTCCGGCCCCAGGGGGGCTGCCCCGTTCTTTGTGGCAAACCCTTCTCTCCACACACACACACACACACACACACACACACACTGGGAACCTCGGTTTTGTCCAGCTCCTTTGTTATCAGGTTATGTGTCCCTGAGTTAGCAGCCTTACTTCTTTGAGCCTGGGCTTCCCCCCTGTGCCTCAGTTGCCCCTCTGTACAGAACCAACTTATCCATCAGGCACGGCAGTCACAGAACCTAGGGCCCACGATAGCATTTGGGGCTTTGAAAATGTTTTCGTTTCTTTAAAATTTTTTTTAATGTTTTTTGTTTGTTTGTTTTTGAGAGGGAGACAGAGCACAAACAGGGGAGGGGCAGAGAGAGAAGGAGACACAGAATCCGAAGCAGGCTCCAGGCTCTGAGCTGTCATCACAGAGCCCGACGCGGGGCTCGAACTCACGAACTGTGAGATCATGATCTGAGCCGAAGTCAGACGTTTATCCGACTGAGCCACCCAGGCGCCCCTGGTTTCTTCTAAAATCAGGAGGAAAAAAAGAATTTTTGAACACAACAGTTTTCTATATATAAAATTAATATTTTCATCATTATACCAACATAGTCATAAAATATAATTTTTAGTATTTTTTTAATGGAGAAAGGGGCTCATGAAAACCAAAACGTGACCCCCTAGAAAACGGGGATAAGAAACGTGCCTGCGTGGAAAACTCTTGGCCCAGGATCCGGGACGTACTATATGCTCAACAAATGTTTTTACTGTGGTTCTTGGAGTCTGGCACTGGTTTAGAAGTCAGGACATGGAAACCATTCTGGGCTGTATTTGTGTGATCTGTCTGATCTGTGTGATCTTTGGAAGCTGTCCCCTGGCTGGCCTCAGTTTCCCCAGCTGTCCAGGTGAGAGTCTCAGGGCCGGGGATCCTCTTCCGGCTCTTTCTCTGCCTTTCTGCTCGGAGAAGGAAGAAGCCACACACACACCCCCACACACCCACACACCCCCACACCCCCACACCCCCACACCCTCAGGGGAGGCAGACCATCTTGGAACTGGAAGGCTCACTCTTCAAAATTATATTGTCTCCCACTCAGGTAAATATTACCAGTTCAGACAATAATTGTGGCGCCTCTCTCTCTCTCTCTCTCTTTTTTTTTTTTTTTTTGTTTATTTTTTTAATTCCAGGATGTTTGATTTGGCCCAGACCCAGCTCCCAGAGTTTTCACTTGGCCATCTCTGATTCTTGCTCCCGGCACCAGATTTCCCTATGGGGACTGGTTAGAACCTCTTCCAGGGGGTTGATGAGCACAGTCTAGCCCGGGGGACGTTCCTGATGGAGCCGGAGTTTGCAGGGTATAATCGCAGCTACCACTTCCTGAGCACCTACTCTGTGCCTCATGCTGTTCCAGGCGCTGGGACTCTGCAGAAGAGACAAGAAGCATCTCTGGGAGGCAGTGCAGAGGGTAAGGCAGGCAAAGAATACGTAAGTGCATGGGTGGCATGGAAGGGTAATGGGAAGGGAACTGGGAGAAGCAGAGGACAGGACAGGGCAGACGTCCCAGCAAAGGTCCCTCCTAAAAATAAGTGATGTCCAAGCTGAGGCCTGACAAATGGAGGAGAGGGGAGGGAAGGGAGTCTTGGGCAGGTGGAATGGAATGTGCAAAGGTGAAGGTTGCTTTCCAACCCCGTGAGGGACATTAGCCTCATTTTTCAGGTGAGGAAACTGAGGCTCAGAGAAGTCGCATACCCGGTAAATGGCGGAAACACCGCTTGAACACGGGCCTGGATGATTCTAAATTCCGTCCGTAACAACTAGACTATGCTCTTCCCTGCCCCCAACCTCCTGCCCTGGCCTCACTGGGGGAAAAGACCAGAACCGGACCACCTACTATGTCCAGAGATGTTGTCTCCTCTGTAAAAGTAACTGTCAGTGCCTCAGATTCCACCATGAGACTCTATCACTTATAAAATGTGACCCCCCCTCAGTGGGGCCCAGGGGCCCAGTGCTCTCCTCAGAGGGAACCCAAATGGGGAAACTGAGGCTCAGGCAGCTGAAGCGCTTTGCTCAAAGTCACCCAGTGCCGCGGACAGAGACGTGGAGCTCCCGGTGCTAAGTCTCCCAGCCCCAGCCCTGTCTGTGGGCGGGACACCCCTCCCCGGACCCTCGGCTCGGTGCCCCAGCCCCCTCCCGCCACTTCCCCAGGACAATGGGGTCTTTCACAACCAGACAAAGGGAAAAAGTTTAAAAGGCGAGAATTATGTTTCCACCCTGGCGAAGGGGGTGGGGCGGAGAGCCGGAGGAGAGGGGGGCTGGGAGGAGCCACCGCTGTAGGAACGGACGGTGCGTATTTATTCATGTCTGACACGACACAATTTGATTTTCCACATAAAAGATCAAATAATATTTCAGTTACAGTTAATTACACACCCCAAAAGCACATCAAAGGATGGTCCGAATCCTCCCGGCCCTTGCTTCTCCGCATGCGCCCGGATTTCACGCCCCCTTTCCCGGCTAGCGAGGCGCAGGAGCTCAGCCTTTCACCCCCACAAGGGCCTTTGAGGCTGGGCCCCAGGAGGCCAAGGTGCCTCCTGGTCCTCAGACCCCACCGCTGGGCTCCCAGGACGGTTTCATTGCCAATTGATGCCAGGTCTCCCCACCAAAATAGTAGCCCTGGTGGCAGTGTCTCACTAGGGTCCAGAATCCCCTGGAGGAGAAACACCCCCTACCACCACCACCACTGCCCCCGCAGGCTGGAAAGGTTGAAAGGTGCGCCCCCTCATCTCCATTTGTTAGATGGGGAAACTGAGGCCCAGAAAGGTGAAGTGACTTGCCCGAGCTGACTGAGACACTGCAGCCCAAATAACTTTAGATATGCAGAAGCAAAGCCCAAGCAGAGGGGCACCGGGGAGGTGTGACCGTGGAGGCTCAGCACCCACCTGGGGGCCTCGGCTGACCCTGCAGTGCTTCTCAGAACAGTCGCTTGTGCACAAGTGACAGACCAAGTGGTTGGAGAAAATTCTGGAAAGGCCGAGTCTGAGAATCACAGAATCTTAGGAACAGAATACTCGTGTAATAAACTCAGATTAGCAGAGGCTGATGGGATCTTCAAATCATCAAGTTAGAAGACTCAAGAGTGAGGGGCGCCTGGGTGACTCAGTCGGTTGAGCGTCCGACTTTGGCTCAGGTCATGATCTCATGGTCCGTGGGTTCGAACCCTGCGTCGGGCTCTGTGCTGATGGCTCAGAGCCTGGAGCCTGCTTCGGATCCTGTGTCTCCCTCTCTCTCTGCCCCTCCCCTGCTTGTACTCTGTCTGCCCCTCTCAAAAATCAGTAAACATTTAGAAACTTTCTTTTAAAAAGAAAAGAAAAAATTCAAGAGCAGGAAGAGAGATTCCCAACCGATGTCCTTTCCAAGGCAATCATGAGGCCCAGAAAGGGTGTGTGCTCTGCCCAAGATCACCCAGCAGGTAGGGGCGGGGTCCTGGCCCCCTGGGGGCAGTCTGAGGTGGTGGACAGCCTGTCCCTGCCTCTCAAATCTGGACACAGCCACCAGCTGGACACCCCTGCACAGGCACTGTGTGCGGAGGGGTGGGGGGAAGCGGTTAGGCTGGCTTAGACTCAGAGCTTCTCAGAGTCACGGTCACCACACACTCACACCCTTTGTGTCCCTTTGTGTCCCTGCGCTCTGTGCCAGAAATCTCTCATGAGAGCCACCTGCCTTCAGGAAGGGCCTTCGAAGGACACAGAAAGGGTCTGGCACAAGCTGCCCCCAATGGTTGGAGCCCAGAGGGCAGCGCCCTGGGCGAGCAGGGTGCAGAGATGAGGGCTGGGAGCCCCAGGAAAAGGGGGACCTGGCTCTGCCCACATGGAAGCATTGCCAGAGGTGGGGAACCCCCCAGTGCAGCTCCTTCTTCCCGCCACCCCCAGATCCTGAAAGAACCCAGGGCCCGGAGCTGGAATCTCCATGTGACTGAGAGGCCGGCCCGCACCGTGAGGTCACACAGGCAGCCCCTTCCCCCTGTCGGAACCTCTGCTTTCCCCCTGCTGCAGGCTCGGGTCCGCGGGAAGCCCGGGGAAAGCAGCCTCGCTGTCGAAGGTTCTCGGCTGTGGGCACCGAGGGGGGTGGAGGCTGCTGGAGGGCGGGCAGGGGCCAAGCAGGGGCCAGGGGGGCAGGGTGAGGGCAGGAACTCTTCTGGGCCTTTCTCCGGCACCCCTGCGCCCCGAAGCTCAGACAGCAAACGACCATCCTGTTTGCCAGGCAAAGATGTTTCCTGTGCAGGTCTGCGCCCCAGCCACCTTGGGACAGAGCCCCGCACGCCCCAGCGGGCTCCCCCCGTGCCCTTCAGCTGCCCCATCCCACCAGCCTCGGGTCCCGGTTGCCCACACAAGAGTCAAAACACCGGATGCCACGAGCCGAAGACATCAATAAATTAGATCAACCATGGGGCTTGGCGCATAGTAGGTTCATGACTGAAATGTGTGGTTTTCTACAAAGATGCTCTTCGCAGTTTCCGGCACACGAGAGGGAGCTTGAGAGCAATGGCAGGTGATGGGCGCCCCCCCCCCCGTCTGCCACGCTCCCCTCCCCTGCACTCAGCGCTGTTCCGCACACAGTGGGTGCCTTAGGGGCGTGTACAGACCTTCTCCCTTGACATCATCGGTCTGTTTCCTTGAGGGCAGAGCTCTTTCATTTATCTCTGTGCTTTGCATATCGTCTGTGTTTCACAAATATTTATTGGATGGGTGGATGGACGGATGGATGGATGGACAGACGGAGGGACAGATGGACAGACGGATGGGTGGGTAGGGGAATGAATAGAGAGACTGTTGGAAAGAAGAAGCGGATGGCTAACTGGATGAGTGGATGAATGAAAAAGGAGAAACCAAGGGTGAAAACGCCACCCTTGTTACAGGACTCAAGCATCCTAGATTCAAGCCAACTTAATCTGCTGTGCAACTTTGGCCAGTATAGTCACCCTCTCTGAGCCTGTTTCCTCATTTGTCAAATGTGCACGATGGCTCTGCCCCGACAGCTCCTTGGGAGGCCTAGAAGATTCCTTTTGGGGCTGGTGGGAATTACTTCCTAGCCCTGGACCGGTGCCGGGCCGCCCTGAGTCTCTGAGGGAGGCAGGCCTCACGGATGAGCCCTGGGCTGAGGCAGCCTGGCAGGTGATGGAGGCACAGAGGGCCGGCACCCTGGTGGGCTCTAAGCCGGTGTGGCTGCCCTCATGGGCAGCAGCTCTTGCTCTAGTAAAATTGTATGGCCTCTGAGAGCAGGCAGAGGGCTGCTAGCGGTAACTTGCTAGATCTTTATGGCCAGCCTCCTCCCTCCTGGCCCGCCCTTCCTGAGCTCAATTCTCACCAAAACTGGGGCCCCTAGCCTTGGCCACCGAGGCCTGAGACCCTCTGGCGGGGCAGGGGAAAAGGGGGCTGAAGTCAGAGCAACTCTAACTTTGTGGTGAAAGGCAGGGTGGGGGCAAGCTGGAAGATCTGGATCTGAGAAGCATTTGCTCGGCAAGACTGTGCGAGAGACTGAGTCACCCTGCGTCGGGTTCCAAAATTCCCTGTCACCTAGGGTCCCTTGGGGGAAAACAGGAATGTGGCCACAGCAGGTGCAATTGCCTCCTTTCGTCCCTGCGCGTGCCTGTTCGCTCCCACCACAGGGCCTTTGCACATGCTGCTTCCTGAGCCAGGTGCACCTTCTCAAACCGATCTGCATAGTTAACCAGGATGCACGGGTGGCTCTGACACATGTAGACACGTGTGTGCAAGACGCGTATGTGAGTGCATTTGTGACTCACCTGGCACACGTGTGGGCGTGTGAAGAGCATGGGCACGAGTAGGAAAATCAGGGGCCTCTGGTGGAGGGACACGCACGTGGTGCGAGTGCGCAGTGTGGCCACAGATGCCTGGGAAAGGGGGCAGCGCTCCCATTGGCGGGCGCTGCCTGGCCTATCATCACGTTAGCCCACGAACCCAGTGTGGGCGTACTGGTATTATCTCCATTTCATAGAGGGAGAAACCGAGGCACCCAGGAACTCGCTGGAGAGGGGTTGCACCCATCTAGGAGGTGGAGCGGGAGGAGGGGGTGGCAAGGGAAGAGTCTCGCGTGGGCGTGGAGGGGCCGGGCTTGGGGTGAGCCCCCCGTGGACCAGGGTGACTGTGGGGAGGGACGGGGGGGCCTGGGGACAGGGAGAGCGACAGGAGCCAGAGACTGGCAGAGCAGAGCCGGCTGCACCCCTGACCGAACCGGGGACTCTGGGATGCCGGTCCGGCTACCGGGTTGATTCCCGAGGGCTGTGCTCAGGCTGTGAGGCACCGGCCGGCGGGATCACCCCGGTCAGGCTGATTTACGGGCGCCCGCTGCAGGGGCCATCAGCTGCTGGCCACATCTATTATTGACGAAGTTCCCGAGCCCCGCTCAAGCCGCCAGGCAGTGAGGGCTTCAATATGGCCTGGACGCCCAGCCCATGTCACTGGCTCCTCCCTCCATCCCCAGCGGAGGGACCAAGGAGAGAGAGTGCACAGGGACCTCGGGCCGAAGTTCCATCTCTGTCCCAGCCCCGGGGGATGGGGGCCTGCCGGGCTCTAGTGAGGACACCTAGCAACGCGCTGTGTGACTTCAGACCAGCTGCTTAACCTCTCTGACCCTTGGGCACGCATCACCTAGACTGCAACAGGGGACTGGATCAGTGACTCCCCTGCCTACCTCGGGCTGGCAGTGAGGCAGCATGAGCTTTAGACTGGCCCGTCCAGGGGACCTGGGTACCAGTCCCTACTCCGGCCCTTCCCGGCAGAAAAGCAATGATGGGAGACGGAGTGGGGGGAGGGGGACTTTAGTTGGGATTGAAGGGTCAACCTGGAGACTGCTGGAGTAGAGGCCGGAAACATCAGGCCAGGAGCGGTGGGTAGAATGTTCCAGCAGAGAACAGCCAGAACAAAGTGGTAGGAAGGAGGTGGGCAGCTTGTGAAGGCCAGTAAAGACGAGGTGCACACACACACACACACACACACACACGTGCCCGGAGTGGAGCCAGACAGGAGAAGGGAGTCGCAAAAGGGGGGCAGTATTTGAACTCAGGACCGGGGCATGGAGAGAGGTTCCAGAGCTGCCTGTCAGGGGTCCTTGCCCCGCCCCCGGCCAGGAGGATTCAGCAGCCGTCCCCACCTCCTCCTGGCTCCCAGCCCAGTTTGGCTCCTGTGAACTTTACCCCTTCTCATGTCCCCCCACCTCTGGCAGGTTCCAGAGTCAGAAGGGAGACGCTCCCGGGAGGCACGGCCAGGACTCTGAACCTGGCCTGATTCTGTACATGAGGACACTAAGGCTCAGACAGGGCCAGCAACCTGCCCAAGACCACACAGCAGAAGCCACCCCATGAGAACTTGCTCTGCGGCAGGTGCAGGGAAGGGAGGACCCCCCCACACACACATACATCCCACGTTCTCCTGAGCATCTCACCCTCCCGCCACCCATGGGGAGGGGGAGGCCTTGCTTCTGTGTCTCAGAAAGGAACTGGGCTCAGAGGAGAGACTTAGACTCAGGAGTGTCTTAGACTCAGAAGTGGTTTGAGAGGAAAGAAGGAGCTGAATTTCAGTTCGTGTTTTCTTTCTTTTTTAAGTTTATTAATTTTGAGAGAGAGAGAGAGAGAGAGAGAGAGAGAGAATCCCAAGCAGGCTCCACCCTGCCAGCACAGAACCCGATGTGGGGCTTGAACTCACAAACTATGAGATCATGACCTGAGCGGAAACCAAGAGCCAGGCGCCCCTGTCTGTAGTTCTTTTTTTTAATGTTTTTATTTACTTTTTAAGAAGAGAGAGAGACAGAGCATGAGCATGAGCAGGGGAGGAGCAGAGAGGGGGGGACACAGAATCCAAAGCGGGCTCCAGTCTCTGAGCTGTCAGCACAGAGCCCAACGCAAGGCTCGAACTCACAGACCACGAGATCATGACCTGAGCCGAAGTCGGACACTTAACCGACTGAACCACCCAGACGATACGTGTAGTTCTTTTCAATTGTCTTAGGACCTTCCTTTTCCTCCTCTTTTACTCAGTTCGTACAATATGTATCTTGTTCATTGTGGCTTCTTTCCCCTTTGGGTCCTCGCCTCACTCCCCTCCAGAAAGCAAAAAAAAAAAAAAAAAAAAAAAAAAA
>NW_026057586.1:67310021-67334529 GCF_023721935.1 Panthera uncia
AAAAAAAAAAAAAAAAAAAAAAAAAAAAAAAGAAAGGAAAAAGAAAACAAACAGGTTATTTGTGTAGCTATGGGTTGTGTCCTTTTACATCTGCTCTCCGAGTCTCTCCTTTGGGACAAAACAGGATTTGAAGTGAAATGAGGGTGACACTGAGAAACAGAGACGGAGAAAGAAAGAGACAGAGAAACAGAAGCAGAGACAGAGACGAGAGAGACAGAGAGACTGGCAGAGACCGCGGAGCGAGAAGAGACACAAATGAAGGAACAGCGCCGGAGTGGGACCCTGGCCAGGCTGAGGGCACAGATTTTCATCCCTGCAAGCAGAGAAGGCAGGGTTCTGAAGGCCCAAGCTGCCACTGGTGAGCGGGACCCAGTGGAATCCATAACTGTAGGGGACACCCCTGGACCTTGTCGTAAAGTCTCCTGCCTTCTCTCCCCCTAGAGCACAGTCGCTCGATGAGACAGGATCAGAGCAGTGACTTCCCCATCAGATGTTCCGTCTGTGGAGAATAACGTCTTCAGGCCTTGGCAGTCAGGGGGCTCTCGACGCCATGGGTGGGCAGGGGGTTCCCAAACAAGTGTCCCCAAGCACCTGGGTGCCGAAGAGCTACTGTCCTGCCGGTCAGGCTGGGCCGCATTATCCAGGAAAAGACGGGGAGCAACGGGGCAGTGACAGAAGCAGCTGCTGAGCGACAAGAGGCTTCAAGGTCGGGGGGGGCGGGGGCAGGGTGCCCAGAGATGTTGTGTGACCCTCGACGAGTCGCCTGGTCTCTCTCGTCCTCCCCCCTGCTCCCAAAGCCTTCTGTGAGCCAGGGGGAGCTTTTCAGACCAAAGGGGTATTATTATTTCTGTGTGTGGTCTTGTGGTTGTGTGAAAAGAAGGCTAGGAGAGTTCAGGTTACAGGTTCGGAGCCACGCAGACCTGGGTTCGAATACTGATTCTGCCATTTTCTAGCTGGGTGACCTCAGGCAGGTGCCTTCCTTCTCGGAGTCTCAGTTTCTGCATCTACAAAACGGGTGTCAGCAGCCCCTGCCTCGTGAGCCGCTTGGAGTCAGTGAGTGGGGAGTGGAGGGCAGCTGGTGCTCTGGTGAGTATACAGTAGGCACTCAGTCATGCTGCCGAGCTCCTTCCTCTGTCCTGAAGAGCAGGCCTTCTGCCAAGGCCAGCCGCCCCAGGGGTCCCGGCTCCCTCCTGAAAACACCTGTGCGGACCAACCCCTCCCTTCCAGCTTCATGGAATGAAAATTATGAAGAGGCCCATGCTTCTCCCTTGCCAACAAGGACCGAAAAATAAAAATTCCAAACTGTCCCAGGAGGCGGTTGGAGACTCAGGAAAGACTGCAGGGAAGACCCTGTCCCCTGAGCCCAGGGGACTCGTCCTCTCGGATCCCAGGGCATCCTCATAGCTGTTCGAGAGCCTTCTGGACACAGAACCACACCCCCCACACACACACACACACACCCCAGAGTGTAACACAAAGACACTTAGGAGTGGCCGGGCATGAGGAGGAGAGACCGGGAAAGTGCTTAGCTCTTTCTGGAGGATCTGAACGTTCTGGGCAGGAAAGCAGGTGCCACAGACCATGAGACCATGAGACCGTGAGACCCGGGGGCGATGCACAGACCGTGAGACCAGTGCCATTGAACATCCGGGCGACGCAAGGCCACCTGATCCTCTTTGGCTCTCTTGATTACGGAGAAGGCCTCATCTGGGCTCTCCTGTGTCTCCCACATCTCCCAGGGAGGGCGCTGGGCCAGAGGGACCCCTGCATTTCTAATTCAGTAGTCACTTTTCCTTTACCGCAAGTTTGCAGTTCGAAGCAATGGTAGAAAGCTTCCCGAGGGAACCAAAAGCGAATCTCTTTAAACAGGTTGAGGGGCGCCCGGGTGGCTCAGTCGGTTGAGCGTCTGACTTCGGCTCAGGTCATGATCTCGCGGTCCGTGAGTTCGGGCCCCACGTCGGGCTCTGTGCTCAGAGCCTGGAGCCTGCTTCGGATTCTGCGTCTCCCTCCCTGCCCCTTCCCCACTCACGTTCTGTCTCTGTCTCTCAGAAACAAACAAAATGTTCTTAAAATTTTTAAGAATAAAAAACAAACAGCCCCAGGTTAAGTTAGAAACAGTGCAGTGGGGTGTGGATGAGGTCAGCACTGGGAAGGAGGGATGGCCGTTTGGGAAGGGTGTTGCCCAGCTCTCTGGACCGGTGGCTTTCAGGCCTCAGCAGCCGCCGGCACCTGGTGCTGGGTCGGGGATTTGTAATACTCTGTGCAGTCAAGCAGACACGGCCCGGCCCTCCGGAGCCCGCAGTCTATCAGGGAAACTGATACCTGGGATCCTCATGGACTGTGAGTGGGGTGGGGGGTGGAGATTAGAGAGGGGGCAGGGAAGGCCCCCGCAGAGGAGGTGCTGTATTTAAGCAGGCTCTGTTGGGAGCAGAGGCAAAGGCCCTGAGGCAGGAAAAGGCCACCTCCCTGGAAGAATTCGAGGCAGCGGCAGATGAGGTAGGCAGGCTCCAGCCCACTGAGGATCTTGCGCGCCCCGGGGAGGAGTTGGGGGTTTGTTCTGGCTGCAATGGGGAGCCACTGGGTTGTTTTCGCTTTGTTTGCTTTGGTTTTTAAGTTTACTTATTTTGGGGTGGGGGAGGAGCGTGAGTGAGGCAGAGGGAGACGGAGAGAGAGAATCCCAAGCAGGCTCTATGCGTCAGCACATAGCCCAGCACAGGGCTCCATCTCACCAACCATGAGATCGTGACCTGAGCCAAAATCAAGAGTCAGAACCCCAACTGACTGAGCCACGCAGGTGCCCCCGTTTTGTTTTTTAATCAGGAGAGGGGCTCGGTCCGGTTGGACTTTCACGAGACCTCCAGCCACACACACCCCCCGCCTGGGCCACCCCTTGGACCATGCACTGAAAGGGTCACAACAGAGGAGAGGAGGTCGAGAAGATCGTGGCCTCGACTGGGGTCCAGAAAAGCAGTCAGATCTGAAGGTTTCATTGGAGGAAGAAGCGACGGGGCCGGGTGATTTATTTAGGCACCTAGCAGGCACTTAGGAAGCGCCTGCTGTGTGCCCGACACCAATCCGGCCTCCGGGGAAACCTCACCGTTGCCGAACGACACCCACGGGGAATCCTGTCCTCGGGGGCTGACTCTCCAGGGGCTGTGCACCTGGCACCGTCCGCCCAGATCTGTAAGCGCCACACACACGCGTGTGCACGAGCCCACTAATCCCCTCTCTCGGGTCCACATGCCCACACCCATACACAAGCGCACCTGCCCCAGGCGCCCGCACGCACACGCCGGGTGTCTTCACCTTTGCACACGCGCCGACCCGCCGGCTTCGCTTGTAAAAATAACCTTAGCGATTACACTTCATCGAGCTGACGTCGCCAGCGAATAATTGAGATCCCCTCGTTCCCGCGGCACCTGGTGATTCATGGAGAATGCGCTTCGCCCTCGCCTCAGCCCCGCTGAACACCACGAGCACTAAGAATACTTTCTTTTATTGTAGCGAATGACATTTGAATTCATTTTCCTGCCTATTATGCGCCGAGACGGCATTGACTGAGTGGTTATTACCTGCCCACCATTATGTAACATGACAGAAATACGACACGGCTCGCCGCGGTCGAAATGCCTCCGGGCCCGCCTGGACCCCGCGCGTCTCCTGGGCAAGAGGCGAGAGCGCTGCTTTCTAAGCCAGGTCCCGGCTCAGGCTTTGGGCAAATCGTCGGGTTGCCCGGGGCCTCAGCCTCCGCATCTGCTAAATGGGGGCGAGAGGGATGTGATGGGTGATCTTTGAGGAAATTTCCAGCTCTCGCGCAAGTCCCTTGGGGCTTAGGGAGCTGGGTCTCCTCCGAGGCCTCCCCTCTCCGGGGAGTGAGGCTGCCTTCCCTGGGAGGCTCACAGCTCGTTCATTCACGGCGAGCGTGGTTCCGGTCTGCTATCCGCCAGTCCTGCTCCCGGGATTGGGAAGACGTTGGCAAGCAGGGCAAAGTTCCTGCCTGACGGAGCTTCCGTTACAGTGACTGTTTCAGCAACAAATAGTTGTGACTGAATGAACACATGCGTGGATGGATAGATAGATGGGCGAATGCATGAGTCTGGACTGGAAATGGAGGTTGGGGAGGGGTTGGTAGAGAATGGATATCAAGCCCTGGGGGTGGGCGGCAGATGCAAAGGCCCTGGGGCAGGAAAAGCCTGCCCCCTTGGAAAAACTAAAGGGGGGAGCAGGCAATGAGGCAGGTAAGATTAGGAAGAGCAAGAAAGGGCATCTGTGCTGAGCCCTGAGAGCTCCAGTGTAGGAGACAAGAAGAAGAAAAGCTCACGGAGGAATCTGAAGAGGAGTGACCAGAGAAACGGAGCCCCAGGGCGAAGAAGTCTCGGGTCGGGGAGGGAAGGGATGGTGGGGACATCAGCAGTGTGGAGCCTTGGAGACAGCAGGGGAGGAGGGCCCTGGCTTGTCCGTGGCACCAGGGCTCCGTCCTGGCTGTGTTTCCCGTAGGCACAGGGCCTGCTGCTTGTCAAGCTCTCCCCCCAAATCTTGATAAATATTGGTCAAGAATCCAGCAATGGCTTCCCCACTGTAACTGCTCTGTCGTGGCCTCAGAGCCACCACTCCCTGGGCCCGGCATAGAGCAAAGACACCACCTTGGAATCATCATCGTTTATCACAGGGCTATTCCTTGGGCACCTACTGCGTGCACCAGCCCTGAGGGCATTTTGCGTGCCTATCACGCGCCCTTGCCAATAACAGCAGGTGGTAAGAGTGTGACAACCCCATTTGACAGATGAGAAAATATACCCAGAGGGAAAGAGAAGGTCAGCTAGCTCTCAAGGCGGGGAGGGGGGAGGGATTGGAGCCCAAAACTCTGGCTTCAGAGCCCGGAATCACCACCACTAACACACTATGCTGGAGGACGCAGGAGGCACTTTGGTTGTTTGTTTGTTTTTTTTAATGTGTATTTATTTTTGAGAGAGAGAGAGAGACAGAGCACGAGCAGGGGAGGGGCAGAGAGAGAGGGAGACACAGAATCCCAAGCAGGCTCCAGGCTCCGAGCTGTCAGCACAGAGCCCCACGCGGGGCTCGAACCCACGAACCGCGAGATCATGACCCGAGCTGAAGCCGGACGCTCAACCGACTGAGCCACCCAGGCGCCCCTCAGGAGGCACTTTGTAAAGTAAAAATCCCTGTGCCTACAGGGGGTCCTTACCACTTGGGCCCCTGGGCTACCAACTGGGGGCTGTATTTGGCTTTTCCAAGGCCAGACCTCCATCCTCTTGGGCGCCCCCCACCCTCCCTCTCTAGACGCCAGCAGAACGGGGCTGGCGCTGCTCCTGCCCTCTCTCCCACCAGCAGCCACGCCTGGGAACCCCGCTGCCCACCACCCCGCTGAGCCGGGTCCCCATTCCGCATGTTCAGTGGGGCCCACAAGTCCCCTACACAACGGCTGTCGATTATAGCACTGACACGTTAAACACGGAGTCCGGATGAGGAGCCACGCTCCATACTCCATTTAACGATGACCACATTATTTGACCTGATTTTTTTTTATGTTTATTTATTTATTTATTTTGAGAGAGAGAGAGCGCGCAAGCAGGGGAGGGGCAGAGAGAAGGAGAGACAGCAGCCCAAGCAGGATCCACACCGTCGGCACAGAGCCTGACTTGGGGCTCGAACTTCCGAGCCGTGAGATCATGACCCGAGCCGAGATCAAGAGCCAGACGTTTAACCGACTGTGCCACCCAGATGCCCCTGTTTGACCTGCTTCTTAAGGCGCTGCCTTTGGCCTCCTGTGCCCCTCAGCATCGAGGCTGCTGGAAAGCCCCGCCTGATCACACACTGTGTCACCGGCCCTCGCCCCAGCCCCGTGTTCCCTAAGAGCAGCCCTCCATCACTCATCCAAGCCAGTAAGCCTGCCCTTGGCCATTGTCCTTTGGTGTAAACATATCTTCCGATGCTTAACCTGCAAGTCTTCAGGGAGACAGGGTCCCACACGATGGGATTGGGGAGACGGGTCGATGGGGTCTCTGAGGACGCCCCCGTCTTGCCTTGGCCACCACCCTGCATGCCTGGTGTCCCAGCCTTGTTGAACTGAATCCCCTTCCACCCGTGAAGAAGCAGTGACCTGCTACCTCGCCAAGGCTTTGCCCACACTCTTCCCTCTGCCTGGAACACCCTTCCTTCCCTCCGTGCCTCTTCACCTGGCCCACCCACCCCTTCTCCCCAGCACCCCTCCCTCAGGCGGCTGCTGCGTAATCCTGACCTCTCTCTCCCCAGTTCCTGCATGAACTTCACGGGGGCAGCAAGTATGTCCCGCTCAACCTCACTTCATAATACGGATCGTAAAAACAACGGATTATTGTAGCTACGATGCACCGAGCACCTATTAGGTGCCTGGCATAGCGCTAAGCCATTTACCATTACTCCTGTTTCAGGAATGAGGTTACCGGGGCCCCCAGGTGGCCCAGTCCGTTAAGCGTCTGACTCTCGATTTCAGCTCAGGTCATGATCGCACGGTTCACAAGTTCGAGCCCTGCATCAGGCTCTGCGCTGACAGCCTGCAGCCTGCTCGGGATTCTCTCTTTCTCTCTGTCTCTGCCCCTCCCCTGCTTACTGTCTATCTCTCTCAAAATAAGTCAACATTAAAAAATTTTTTTTAATAAAAAATAAGAAGAAATGAGGTTACCAAAGAGCCGAGAGGAAAAGCCACTCACCGCCCATGCGATGTGGGCTGGGCTCCCAAACCCTTCACTGTCACCAGGAAACAGAAGCTGCTTCCTGCTTCCAACCCCAGTGGGGAGGGGGAGGCCCCTGGCAAGGCGGGGTCATCCCAAGGTCTACAGCCCCTTCCCCAGTCCCCACCTGGGCCACACACGCGAGGTTAGGGTCCAGTGGCTGTTCTACCCCCCTCCACCCCCTAAGAGCCCCGTGTTCGTACCATTACACCCCAGAGAAGGAATTTACTGTCTGGATCCTGAAACACCAAGGAAAACGTTCCTACCAGTCATATCAACAGCATGGCCCCAGAGACCCGCTTCCCGCTTCTACAGAAATAAAATAAATACCCTGAGAGGGCCACTCCT
Organism: Panthera uncia; assembly: GCF_023721935.1. Taxonomy (NCBI): domain Eukaryota; kingdom Metazoa; phylum Chordata; class Mammalia; order Carnivora; family Felidae; genus Panthera; species Panthera uncia. Next base: position 67,317,101 of record NW_026057586.1, read on the forward strand.
TCCGGTGGGAAAGCCAGCCTTGGAGCTCTGGGGGGCGTTGGGGCCGGTGTGGGGACATCTGGCAGGAGCCCATCTCCCTGGCAGCCTGGAGGGAAGATTCATGGAGCAAGATGGGGACTCCCCTCAATTCAGAGAGCGGTCTTGACCTTCCAGGCAGGGATGTTTTCTGCCTCCGGACAAAGCTGTGTGCCCTGGGCCAAGTGGAGTGCCCTCTCTGGGCCTCCCACCTTCCTCACTGTCAAATGAGGGCTTTCTTTTTGGCCTCGGCTCCTCTGAACATTGAGGCTCTATAAAAAGTGGGGAAATAGAGACCCAGGAAAGAAAGGAGGGGGCCCACGCGGCAAGGCCAGCTGGCACTCAGACCAACACTGAATCTCAGATGGAACAGCTCGAGTTCCCACTGGTGGTTTTCAGACTGTCTTCCGTGGAACCCTGGGGGTTCCATGAAGCCCCTCAAGCCCCCCCCCCCCGCCGTGGGGTATGGGTGGGAGAAAGCAAAGCAGGGCGTTCCAGCCACCCACCCACCCCCGTCCCCCATACAGGGCAGCCCTGCCCAACGGTCTTCTCTCTGGGGTTCTCCTCGATTTTGCTGGAACCCATGGTGCCACGGCTAAGAAGACAAAATAAGACCTACGGGATCGAAGCAGGCAGAATGGAAGAGGAGAGGAGAACATGAAAGGAAATGAGGGTTTCCTCCAGGAAACACAGTCGGCTCGCATCCTCCCCAAGGCTGGTTTCCTTAATGCAGTTCCTGGTTCCTGAAGAGAAATAGGGAGCATTCGTTTTCCTGTCCCAGTAGGCATCGCCCCAAGAACACAGCCTCCCTAGCCCTGGGGAAACTTGACAGGCAAGATTGGATGCTGCCTCCAGTGCTGACCCTGGCTGGGAGGAAGGGGACCCACCGCTGGAAAGGAAGGGTCCAAGGGGCTCCCTCTGGAATCCTGGTGGGGAGACACGGGCATCATCCCAAGCATGCTTGTTGAACCCGGGACCCTCGACAGGCCTGGGATTCCAGGAACTGTTTGTAGGGACAGGGGGGCTCCAGGAACTGCTTGTGGGGGGGGGGGGGGGGGGGGCTACAGAAGGAGTAGCCAGGCATCCCAGGCAGTTCCAGGCCTGTGGGGCTGACTGGGCACATCCATGGTTCGTCCTGGGACCAGCCCAGCACTCCTGAGCCCAGCCACACGCGCAGAGGTGAACGTCAGCCTTCGTCAAGTGCCCACACACAATACAAGTCACGCCCTTACCATCCCCATGGGGCGCTCAAGCCTCAACCCAGACTGCTGAAGGATGGCACCGTCTGTGACCAAGGACCCACAGGCTCCCTGGGGGTCAACACAGGGACTCATCCTGAGGCCGGGGTGAGGGGCGGCGATGCCTGGGAGATTTGCGGAGGCCCCGTCCCGTTGGAAATGGGGGCTGGTTTCTGATTCCCGTTCCAAATGGCCCTCAAGAATTTCCCCCAAAGGTCCCGTGAGGGAACCCACAGTCCAGTTGATGGTGAGTTGGGGGCAATTTTTTTCTTAAGTTTATTTGTATTTGTTCCGAGAGATAGAGAACAAGCAGGGGAGGGGCAGAGAGAGAGAGAGAGGTAGACAGAGTCCCAAGCAGGCTCCGTGCTGTCAGTGCAGAGCCCGACAAAGGGCTCGAACCCCATGAACCGTGAGCTCACGACCTGAGCCGAAGTCAAGAGTCGGACGCTTAACTGACTGAGCCACCCAGGAGCCCCAGATGTGATTTTTACCTTAGTATATTCAAGTCGCAAGACAGAAAGAAAATGTCCAGAAAAAGAAAAAAAGAAAAAGACAATGACAGGGATTTTCCTTATCTCTTAACAATTTTTTTATGTGTCTGGGGTAGCTGATTTACCCACAAATGAAGAAAGCCTCCTTCATACGGGGTAGGGGCAAGGGGGTCCTTCCCCCCTGCCCTCAGCCCACCCCTGAACCTCCCTATCTCCCCTCCCTTCTATGCCCTGAGGTCTGAAATCCCTTTCACCAACATTGTTTGCTTGTTCATAAAGCCCTCTTAGTCTTTATCGGGTTTAACCTCCCCCACCCCCCAAATATTTTCCGTGCGTTCCGATAGGCCATCGAGGACATCGGGACATCAGGGGACTTTGGAGAATCAAAGGTCGGTAGCTGATGCCAGCTGTGAGGTCCAGGCCAACCCCATCCATTCGGATGCTGGGCGCTTTATCCAGATTGAGGTGGCCAGGGGTGGCCAGGCTCCTTGGTGCACACAGTCCAGGATTTCCACAGTGGAAACATGAGAAAATCCCCTGCTTTGTCATCAATTAAAATTCCAGATTTGACATCTCGGTCATGGGGCTGTGAACTGGCCGTCAGACCATAAACCCCGGGCTGAACTGCGGGGACCCGTGGCCCCCGGGGCTTGGAACCACATGTTCTCGGGAGCTGCGATCTCAGAAGTATGGAAAAATGTGTGCTCCTCACATCAGACAATTCCTAATCGACGCACCAGAGACCTCGTCAAAAGGATTGGAGGAGTGCGTCATCCCCCCCTGGCATGTGCGTTCACAGTGTCCGAAAGAATACACTAATGGAATAAATTTTAGAAAATACCGATAACCAGGGGCGCCTGGGTGGCTCAGTCGGTCGAGCGTCGGACTCCGGCTCAGGTCAGGATCTCATGGTCTGTGAGTTTGAGCCCCGCGTCAGGCTGTCAGCAAGGAGCCTGGAGCCTGTTTCGGATTCTGTGTCTCCCTCTCTCTCTGCCCCTCCCCTGGCTCGTGCTCTGTTTCTCTCTCTCTCTCTCTCTCTCTCAAAAATAAACATTTTGGGGCGCCTGGGTGGTTCAGTCGGTTAAGCGGCCGACTTCGGCTCAGGTCATGATCTCGCGGTCCGTGGGTTCGTGCCCCACGTCGGGCTCTGTGCTCAGAGCCTGGAGCCTGTTTCAGATTCTGTGTCTCCCTCTCTCTGAACCTCCCCTGTTCATGCTCTGTCTCTCCCTGTCTCAAAAATAAATAAAACGTTAAAAAATTTTTTAAAAAAATAAACATTTTTAAAAGTTTTAAATAAATAAAAAATCATCATAAATTTACAAAATAAAAGGGGACTCCATTTCTCATCAGGGTTTGCTGCTGCTTATTCTCACGTCCAGTGTGCCGGGCAACAGCCACCCTAGTCTGCTGAGCAGTATGTGTCTCACTGTAAAATGAATACAAGGATGTCAGTGCTTAAAGAGGGGTCTCTTACATGTCACGTCCTATTCCAAGCACCTCCCTCCTATTAGCTTACTCAGCCCCCCCTGACAGTCCTCGAGGTGGGAACGATTGCCAATCAGCCCCCATTTTGCAGATGAGGAAACAGAGCCTCAGAGAGGTTATGGGACTTGCCTGAGGTCACACAGCACGTGCAAAGCGGGAATGCGACTCGAACTCAGGCAGCGCGGCACCAAAGGCCTCACGATAACTAAAACCGTTTCTCCTTCCCGGTGACGGGAGAGCAGGAGGCTTGGGGGTCACCCAGAAGTCCTCGGGTCCCCCTTCCAACCCGACACCTTACAGTTGAGTGGTCTGGGCAAGTTCCCTCAGCCTCACGTCTCTATCTGTGAATCAGGAGACTGACACCTGCCACGGACCTAGTGGGTGTTCCCGGGGTGAGGGGAAGCCCTCTGGGGCCCACAACCCCCCGCAGGCCAGGAGGGCTGTGACCAAATCCAGCAGGGAAACGAGAGAGGCTGGCCCAGGAGAAGGGCAGGGCTGGCGCACGGCCGGCCGGTTTTCTGGCTCTGAACTCGCTCCCAAAGAGGATGCCAGGTACGATATGAGCAAACCCACTCCTCATCGCCACGAGAACCCCACCTCGGGGGACCACGCGGCAGGGTCGGCAGTCACCTGGATGCCCCCACGCAGGTCTCTGTACACGCGGACTCACAAGCACCATCTCAGAGATGCCTCCCTCGGTCTGATACAGGACGCGCTCTTTTCCCTCCTGACGAGCCTGCATCCCGAAGTTTTAAAATACACGCAGAGGGGCGCCCGGGTGGCTCAGTCGGTTGAGCGTCCGACTTCGGCTCAGGTCGTGATCTCGCCGTCTGTGAGCTCGAGCCCCGCGTCGAGCTCTGTGCTGGTGGCCTGGAGCCTGCTTCGGCTCTTCTGTCCCCCTCTCTCTCTCTGCCCCTCCCCTGCTTGTGCTCGCTGTCTCTCAAAAATAAACATTAAAATAAATAAATCACTAAATAATACCTGTGGAGCCCCCAGACCAAAGGAGCGCGTCAGGTCATACAACAATAGTCAGAGCTACATCAGGAGGCCCAGGGTCCAGCCCAGGGCCTGGCCACCACGCCCTGGGCGGTCCTCAGCGAGTCCTCTTGGACCTCAGTGTTGCCACCCGCGAAATGGGAACGTGCTAGGGTCCCTGAGAACTAGTGTTCACTGAGTGCCTGCTGGGTGCCTCCCATCGGCAGGCCTGGGGTGGCATCTGATTTTTCATCCTCTGAAGGACCCAGGGTGGGGGGGGCGTGTCCTGAGGCACAGAGGCTCAGTTACCCACAGGCACACAGCCGAGAAACGGCGGGGGACCCCAGGACCCGTGCTCCGTGGTCTCTGAAGGCAGCTTTGGGAGGAACGATGAGACCCGTCCTCTGGAGTCGGGGCCCAGCTCACTCCCCAGGAAGACCGGGCTGCTTTCCAGCTCCCTCCGGGGCATCCAAAATTGCTGTCCGCTTGGTGCTGGGGGATGGGGGGCTGCGGCAGGGCCCTCAGGATCCCACTGAGGTTTTACACTAACCACAGCCAAGCAGGACATGCCGCTTCCTGCCCTGGGTAAAACCTCACATCAACCCTGTGTGGGAAAGAGGACCGGTCCCATTTTACAGATGAGAAAACAGAGGCCCAGAGTGCTTAAGCAACTCCCCAAAGTCCCCCGTATTTGCTTCGTATGGCTCCTATAAGACATGCACACATTCGGTGGCTGAAAACAACGCAAATGTATTATAGTTCTGGAGGTGATGATTCCAAAATGAGCCTTCGAGGGGTAAACGCAAGGCGAAGGCAGGGCTGTGTTTCTTCCGGAAGCTCTGGAAGAGAATCTGTTTCCTTGCGCTTCCCAGCTTCTAGAGGCCGCCTGCGTTCCTCGACTCAAGGCTCCTTTTCTGCATCTCCAAAGTGCATCGCTCCGACCTCTGCCTCCGTCAGGACATCTCTGACTCACTGACCCTCTGCTCTTCCTATTAGAAGGACCTTCCTGCTCGTGCTGGGCCCACACAGACAACCCAGGATAATCTCCCTGTCTCCAGATCCTCAATTTCAAAGTTTCTCTTGCCAGGTAAGGGCTCGAACTCACTGACTGCGAGATCATGACCTGAGCCGAGATCAAGAGTCGGACGCTTAACCACCTGAGCCACCCAGGCACCCCCAGAGCAAATAATTTTTTAATATAAGTATGTCTCAGATAGTGCATGGGATATACTTATACTAAATTTTATTCATCGTTTAATCTGAGATTAAAATCTAACTGGGCAGCCTATGTTTCGATTCGCTACATCTGGCAACGCTAAAAACCAAATAAAATAATAATAATATCTCAGGAAGAAAAAGAAGCACCTGAATGAGAAGATTTGGGTCCAAGGCTTAGATCCAGACAGGAGTCAGCCGGGACTACCTCATGTCCCCTTTCTGGACCTCAGTTTGTCCGTCTGTGAAATGGGGCTATGAGGGTCCCCCGCCCCCACAAGCAGATGCCTTTGAGAGCACAAAGGACAAAGTGTGTGCGCACTAAAAGAGACTCGTGCCCTCCACGGGAGCCGGCTCCAGCCCCCACTCCCCGTTCCCCGGGCCAGGGACTGAAGAGGCTATTCCCAGGGCCCAGCCCAGATGGGGCTTAAACTCCAGTCAGACAGGAGCCAATTTTCCCAGCTCATTATCCCAAACCAAATTAGGAGCAGCCTGGGCCGCGCCACTCGTGGCTTAATTGGGGCTCACAGACGTCCTCACCCCGTGGCTTCTTTCTTTGCTATTCCCCTGTCCCCAGCCGGGCCGTGCCTTGAGGGAGCCAAAAGCTGCCCAGGGCCTGCCACCTGGGCCCACGCAGACGCCCCAGTGTAATCAATTAGAGCCAGGCCGGGCCCAGCTCGTAATGGGGTGCCGCTGGGCAGCTGGGCCCGGCATCGATCCCGGCCCCCGGTGACCCCCAGGGAGGCGAGGCAGCCAAGACGGCCACGCAGATGGCGGTCTCCAGGGCCCTCTGCCCCCACCCCCAGCCAGGGCTGGCCGGTGCACCTGATGGGCCCCAGATGAGCTTGGAGCCTGGACCTTGGTGTTTGGTGCCCCCAAAAGAGGCAGAAATATTCGGGAAACACTGCCCTGCTGGGGTCCAAGCGCCCCCCTTGATGGAGGTATTTTTCATCTCTTCAAAGCACCCAGATGCCCCCTCCAGCCCCTCTTCTGACCAGGTCCGCTGGGGAGCCACTCCAGAGGCTCTGAATGCAGCAGGGCACAGGCGGGGCCAGGGGCTTTCTCTGAAGAATCTTCTCCCAGGGGGGCCTCTCCCCGCTCCCTTCCCCATCACAAAGGTTGGTCAGGCTGGCAGGTGGGGGGTGGGAGGGGACAGGGAGGGGACCGGAAGCAGGCACAGGATTCCCCCATCCAGGGATCGTGAGGAGGCCTGGAGGGGAGGGGGCGGGACCCCCACTCGGCCATCAGTGCTGTTGGTGCCCCACACCCAACTCCCATCCCCCCAGGAAGCAGGGATGGAAGTTTGGGGACCGAGGGAGGGTGGCGTGGAGGGGACACTGGGTGGGGGGTGGCGGTGGAGACTCGGGGAAGTGACGGGCCTCCTGTGTGTGCACGGGACTGGGGTATGAGGCCGTGCGGGGGTGGGGTTCAAGGCTACATTGCCTGAGAGCAGGAATTTCTCTGGGTCTGGATGACCGTATCACCCACGAGCACGCAGCAGGTGCTAGGAACTATATGCAGGGTGGGCATAGCGTAGAATCTGTGTTTCTGAGCTCATGTGAGAGAGTGTGTGTGTGTGTGTGTGTGAGAGAGAGAGAGAGAGAGAGAGGCCATGTGGCATTTTTTCTTCAGGTTGAGGATATATATCTAAGAAAGGACCTCAGGGCTTGTCTCCTTGGAGACTCCAGCCCCAGGAGCTCCCACCATGTTCGGGCCTCAGGCCTCAGCCACCTGCTATGGACCTGCTAGGGGAGCTTCCCAGCCCCCGTCCTGGTGAAACACAAACTTGGGGGGAAATGATGTAATAAGAATAAAATAAACATCGCTTATCGTGACATCACCCCCCACCCTACCCCACCCAAGATAGATGCCTGAGTCTGAGCCCTCGCCACATACCTCCCTGTGTTCTCACGGCCTAGGGGGCAGGTACCGACAAGAGCCCATTTTACAGATGAGCAGAGTGAGGCTGGGCTCAGGGCTGAGCTGCCGACTGGAGATGCTGGGACGGGATACAAACCAGGCCTTAGGGAAAAGGCTGCCCGGTGGACACAAAGAAACAGGTTTCCTGTGGGGCTGGTGGCTTTGGGGGTTTCATTTTATTTATTTTTTTGGGGGGGGTCATTTTATACACCAGGTGCCCATCACAACAATGTTTGTCGAATCAAATGGAAGCCAAGTCCAGCAGGCTTTAAGTCTGACACCTGCTACCCCTGGCCATGGTGACCTCGGGCATGTTCCTTACCCTCTCTGGTCCTATTTGCCTGTCAGCACCCCCGCCCCCAACAGCTTAGACCTCAGAGAGGGACAGAGATCTCTGTCCTGATAGAGGGCTCCCCTGCCCCCCAGTAACCGATGAGAGGTCTGCCCAGCTACCGCTGACGCCCCCTTGCCGGATGGGGAGCTCACTCCCTCCCAAAGCATCAGATTGCACAGTTGGCCACTTGAACCACACAGGAAAGGCGTGTGGACTGGGAAGCCAGACTGCCTAGGTTTGAGACTTGCCTCTCCTCACGTAGCCGTGTTACCAATCTAGCTGTGCCTCAGTATTCCTATCTGCAAAAGGGGGCTATCCACCTCACAGGATTTTTGGTGATTTAGGGAAACACAGCTCCGCCTTTGAAGCTGCTCTTAATGCTATTTGAGCTGCTCGTAAGCCACCACCCTGCTGTCTCCACCAAGAAAGGAAGCTTTGGAACCAGGGCAGGGTGGCGTGGAGAGGAGTTATTGTCACCAAAACCATGACCCTTGTCACCTCCGCTCATTAGTGCTCAAGCAAGAATGATCTCACCCACTTTACAGATGAGGAAACTGAGCCCCAGAGAGAGGAAGATGTTTGCTGAGTTCGCCCGGCAGCTTCCTGAGCAGTGAAGCAACCGTTCCCCTGGGGGTCTGGTCCCGCATCACGTCAGCCTCCTCCACGTCTGTCTGAGGCCGAGCTGGGGTGGGCTGGGAGGGCAGAGAAAGGAGGGCGGGGGTCGAAGCTCCCCTCGGGCCGGCGGGCTGCGGTCCAGCCACCGGGCACAGGCTGGCTAATTGCCGACGCGCGGCCGCTGCCCTGGACCGTGACACAGGCCCCTGACAGACGTGATTTATGAGGGCCCTCGGCAAAGCGGAACCCACTCAATTGCCTATTACCTCACTTAGCAGACACCTTGTCACCGCCCAAGAGCCGGGTGTTAAAAATACAAACCAGGCAGCCGGCAGGCCCTGAGCGCTCGGGCCCTCCACCTGCTCCGAGCCAGATAATGCCCTGCCCTCCCCCTCGGGCCGGCCAGCCGGCTGATCTCCAGGAGAACACTCCGAGGCCAGATTAGCCATGCGGATGGCACCAGGCCCCAGCTTCTGGGTTGCGGAGCGGGCTGGGCAGAGCTCGGACGGGGCCCCGACGTTTAGACCAGTCTGCGGTCAGCACCCACCGCAGAGACGGGGACAACTGAGGCCCCGTGAGGCGTTGCTGCTTGTCTAAGGCAATGGCAAGGTCAGGGCCTGGATCCCAAGGGTGTCAGGGCCCCCACCCTCTGTGCCCCTGTCTGAACCCACCACTGAATCCACCCCAGCCCACTGGTTTGCTCGCTGCGGTTCTCATCCTCTGCGGTGGTCCAGCCTCCCCACCCCCGCCTCCGAGCCCCGTATGCCGCGCCCTTCCTGGTTGGCGTCCCACGGCCTTCCAAAACACCCCAACACAAATCTGGGCGCAGGTGGACCCCCCCCCCGGGGCGTCCAGGTTGCAGCCCCCCACCCCCCGGGGAACACACGCAGCACCAGCCGCATTATTCGAAGGCCAAGTGCACAATGACTCCGTGAGGTGCCTTGGTCGGGACTTACTAAGAACGTCAAGGTGGCGGTGGGAGAGCATGAAACCACGCTCGGGCCCTTCTGAGCACGGGGCCCTTCGGGGCTGCAGAGGGGGCCCCGGGGCTCCCATCCTGCCCCACGTGCTGAGCACCTCCTAGGAGCTGGCGGGAGGCTGGGGTCTTCGCTGCTTTTGCCCGATGATGCTCACAATCACCTTGTGTGCCAGGTAGCCGCTGCTAGGCTATTTCACCCCCGGCCCGGAGGGGAAAGCGTGAGAGCCGCAGGGCAGAGCCGGAGGCCTGGGGCGTGCCCAGTAGTGGTCCTCCTGCTTCAGGGCAGAGCAGTGTGTGCGGCCGTGTGTGTGTCTGTGTGTGTGTCCATGCGTGCATATCCGTGCATGTGTCTGTGTGTGAGTCAATGTTATGTGTCTGTCCGTGTGTGCATATCCCCGTGTGCATCCGTGTGTGTGTGTGCATATCCGTGTGTGCATCCGTGTGTGTGTCCATGTGTGTCTGTGTGTGTTTGTGTGTGTGTGTGTGTGTGTGTGTGTGGTCCTGTGTGTGTCTATGTCTGTGTGCATCTCTACAGGCCCTTATGTACACATCCTGGGGGACGTTTTCAAACAACTGAGAACAAAGACCAAATCAAAAGCAGTTGACTCATTAGGCGAAGCCTCACCCCTGCTGGTGAAACCTCCCTCCCGCCCTTGAAAGATGGGACCCAGCCCCCCCCCCACCCTACCCCACTGGTCCGTGTGAAGTCATCGGTTGGGGTCTGGGTACACTTCCGGAGCGGGGCTACTGGAGGCAGAACGGGACTGTGTCCGTGAGCCTCCGGGGGCTGGCGTCGGCAGCCTTCACTCACCCTCAGCAGAAAGTGGCCGGGGAACGTTTTCACCCCCTCCTTCCTTTAGTCCGCAAACACGTGGAGCCCCCCGCCCCGTTGTAACGATGGGGACCAGGGTGGCCACCAAACCCGGCCCTGCCTTCGGGAGCTCACAGCCCAGTAAGCAATTCGGGTGGCACAGGGACCGGTCAGGGCCTAGAGGGGGCCACCAGCCCAGCCAAGGGGACAGGGGGCAGCTTCCTGGAGGGGAGGGTGTCTGAGCAAAGACCTGCAAAGCGAGAGGAGGGAGGGCCTCCGAGTGAAAGGGATGAACCAGCACAGCAGGTCCCTGGGGGCACCTCTTTGTTGCCTCCCCCCCAACTCCCGGTGCCCCTCCAGGCCTCCGTCTAAGCCTCCCCTGGTGTCTCACCAAAAGAAAACAAAACAGGGTGAGGCCCCCCCCATCTCCCCGGGCTTCCCCTTCAGAGGACACACCGGCGTGTGGCTAAGCTCGAAACTCCTGTCCCCCAGATGGGGCGCACTTATCCACAGCTGTACCCCAGCACCGACAACCGCCCCGGGCTCAGAGGAGGTGCTCCGTAAGTGTCTGTTGCTCGAATGAGTGTGAGAGTAGACGGGAAGGCGTGCATCTGTTGGGACGAAAGATCCAGGAACAGCGGGAGCTGGCGAGATTAGCGCTATCGGGCCCTGTCCCTTCGAGGCAGGGACCACGGCTGATACACATGCCACAGGTGGCCGCGATTGGGGGCACGGAGGCCCTGAGCCAAACCCTGCCTCTACCCCCTACCAGCTCCGTGACGTCACGAGACTCCCCTCTCTGCTCTGGGCCCCACTCGCCTCATCTGTAACGTGGGTCACCAAGAGGGTGAAATGAGTTAATGCAGGAAGTAGGTTTAGGACAGCATCTTGCACTTGCAAATGCTCCGTGAATGTGGTCACTATGTGACTCCTATTCTCTGCCCCCCGCCCCGGGCACTCGGCGCCAGGCGGGACACTCGTGTGCTCTCAATGAACTGATACATCACCATCATCACTCAGGAAGACGGGTCGGGCCCTTGCTGGCAGTGGGCGGGGCTCAGTGTGACGGTAACAGCCCCTGACAGTCACGCAGATTCACCTGGGTGCCGCTCGCCTCCCCTTCCTCTTCCTGAGGAGCGGTCCTGAGGGCAAGTGCGGGCCAGAACTCTCTCTCTCCAGCATGACTCTGGGGCTTCTGGCAGTAGGCTTGCCCTCTGCTTCTCAACCCCTTGCTGTGTGACCTCTGGCCGGTTTTGTCCCTCTCTGAGCTCTGGGATAGACGAGCATCTCGGCCTCCTGGGGGTGTCTGAGCAGACTCAGGTCGAGGAGCCCCTGCCCAGAGAACAAATGTCCCCTGATCACAGGCTGATTAGTGAGTGTTGCCAGGCCTCAGGGACCCATCAAAGGCCCTGCCCCAAAATGGTACCTGCAGCCGTCACGACTCCCCCACCTCCACGAGGCCCCAGCTCAAGTCCCCCAACCACACTGAGGTTGAAAACCAACGTTAAAAGAAGCTGCAGTTGGGGCGCCTGGGTGGCTCAATTGGTTAAGCGTCCGACTCTTGATTTTGGCTCAGCTCGTGATCTCACAGTTTTCGTGAGTTTGAGCCCCACATCGGGCCTTGCACTGACAGCACAGAGCCTGCTTGGGATTCTCTCACTCTCTCTCTCTCTCTCTCTCTCTTTCTCTCTCTGCCCCTCCCCTGCTCACACTCTGCCTCTCTCAAAATAAACTTAAAAAAAAAAGGAAAAGAAAAAGAAGCTAGTTGTGGTTTTCCAACAAGGTCATGCATTCATTCAACAAACATTCCCAGCTCACTTGGAAGCGGGAGAAGACGAGCCGACGTGGCCTCTGCCTGGAGGAGTTCACACTTCGGGTGCAAAGACAGCGTCTTCAGTCAGGACCGGGGCCCTGGAGGCGGACGATCAGGGAATGCCCCACTGACAGCTGACGCACCAAAGTGGAGATATGAGGACTGGAATTTGCTAGAGGGGAGGGAGTTCAGATAGAAGGAACAGCACATGCGGTGCGGGGGGAGGGGCGGGGGGGGCGCTGGAGAAAGTCCTGAGAATTCCAAAAAATGCGACAGGAGTGGCAGAAAGAAGAGAGGGAGCACAGCGAGAGGGAGGATGCTGGGGGGGGAGAGGCTGGGTATTTTACAAGTGGGATTTTGCGTGGGTGTTTTCGGTCCGGATGGAGGGTCAGGCTGGCGCTAGCCAGCCCTGCAGGAGGAGAAACCGGGTGCTGACACCTGATCCTGCCCACCACCCCCCCGGGAGAAGTGGCTTATACGGCGTCCCGCACTGGGGGCTTTGCAGTCAAGGGGTGGGGAGGGGGAGCCCGTGTGGGCCGCGTCAGGCCTGTCACGTGGTGCCTCCGAACACCTCGAGGTTCTGACGGTGAGCGAATGGTGAAGTCAGCAGGCCATTCCCCCCCTTTCTCAGATGCAGACACTGAGGTCTGGAGATGTCAAGGCCAGTGTCGTAGCCGGACCCGATCGATCCAAGGCCTCGTGACAATGAACTAGATTTTTTTGCAAAAAAGGCAGCCTCAGCACAGCGGAGCACCGGGCCGAGCTGATGACTGACGATGTTGGCAACAGCCAACAGCTCGCATGGTCTTGTTCTAAGCACTGGACCCATTTGACTACCAACTCGTTTTCATCCTCGTGACCACCTACAAAGCAGGTGCTAATAGTATGCCCCTTTGACAGATGAAATAAAGCCACCAGCCCACCCGGAAGGGCTGCAGGAGGGTCCCCAGGGAGCATTTTTGTCCCCAGAACCTCCCCAATCCCTCCCTATTGCCCGCTCTGACTGGGAGCCCCGAGGCCAGAAGCCCCGAGGGGTTTGGTTCACACCTACCAGGTGGAAGCAGAAAGCAGTCTGGGGCTGGTAAGCAAAGCCAAAAGCCTGGGTTCAGATCCCAGCCCTACCCTGGCCCAGCCGTGGCTCCTTAGAACCACCACTGGCTTTTGTGAGCCTCAGTTTCCCCTTCTGAGAAGTGGGAGCCCCTCCTCCCGCCCGCTCTACCTCCCAGCGTGGAGGGTCGGGTCAAGCGGGCAGGAATATGCTTCCCTGCCTGCCGATGGGGAGGCTGAGGCCCAGAGGGGCTGGGAGTTGCCCAAGGCTCCCCACTGGGCGGGGACCAACCGCACCCACGGTCAGAATGACAAGGGGGAGCAGAGGAGCACGGAGGGGCCAGGTGGCAATGTCTGAAGCTTCCCTGACTCCCAGGCAGGCCGTCCTTAACCACAGAAGCGAGGGAGACACAGGTGCTGGAGTTGAACCCAGACAGACTCCTACGAGCCAGCCGGGTGGCCCTGGGCCAAGCACTAAACCTTTCTGAACTCTCTTTCGTCCTCCTCAAAATGGGGACAGTCACCGCAGGGTTTTCATGAGAATCTGGCGAGGCAGGAAGTGTGAAACTGCCTTTCTACAGGTGCAGCCTCGGAACTCCGAACTCGGAAAGTCGGCAGGAAGGGAAGGGGCTTGCCCGAGCCTACAGGGCACGCACGCGCACAACGGCCAAGCAGAGAGAGTCCCACCACCCCTACCTCGCCCACGGGTCTGTGGAAGGTTAGGGCCTTGCCAAGGATGGGGGAGGTGGGGAATGGGGACCAGGGAAGGACTCACAGAAGCCGGGGCCTCAGCGATCCCTGGAATGGTCCGGAAGGGCATTTCAGGAGGGGGCACAGCCTAGGCAAAGGCCCAGAAGTTGGACACCGTGAACATGGGTGGAGAACAGCGGGCCATTTAAATGGCCAGGCCCAAGGACGCACGAAGCTCTGCCGAGAGGCATGCGGAAAGGGTCTTTTCCATCCATGCGTGTGTGTGCGCGCACGCGTGCGTGAGACCGAGTGTGTTTCCTCTACCACAGAACGTTCCAGTATTTGTTTGCTCAGTTCCGACCCCCCTGCTGCCTCACTGCACCCCGTTTGCCAGTCTGCTCTCTCTCCCTCTCCCAGGGGCGCCATGGGTCACCGAAACCAAAACAAGCCCGTGCTCTGATCGTTAAACCAGATGCCCGGGCCCCATCCCACCCGGGCCCCCTCCCGGGTCCGAATGAGCAATGGAGCCGCTAGGAAGGCCCCGCCTGGGCCACATCAGCCCGTGGGGGGCCTCGGGTCCCAGGAGGGACAGGGCCAGACGAGGGGAAACCCAATCCCTGACACATGGAGATCATTTGCAGAAGGAACAAAATCCGTGACCGGCTCCAAATGGACACAGAGGGGAAGAAGGGGGGCTGGCCAGGGAGAGCTCAGGGCCAATGGGAAGGAGAACTGAGGCAGACTCCGGACCAGCCGCGGACCAGGTTCTAAGGCTGCTTTGCCGGGAGACCCGGGAAGGCTCCCACCCTCCCTGGGCCTCTGTGCCCTCCTCTCGGATACGGCGGGGACTGAAAGAGACCATCCACAGCACACAGCCATGAGTCAGCAAACAGGGTCGGTGTACAGGTGAGGAAACTGAGGCCCAGAGAGGTTGTGTGATGTGCCAAAGGGCACACAGCAAGTCAGTGTAAGAGCGGGGCTAGAATGGGGCACCGGGGTGGCTCAGTCACTTAAGCATATGATTTCAGCTCACGTTACGATCTTGTGGTTCATGAACTCGAGCCCCGCGTCAGGCTCTGTGCCGACAGCTCAGAGCCTGGAGCCACAGGGAGGCGTCGGAGACAGCCGGCCATCCTCTGCCAAACGAGGCACACGGTGGCCTTTTTCTCCCCAAAGGCAATTTCCCCTTCTTCCCGACTTACTGGGAATCTGAGGAGCCCCAGCTTACCCCCCCACCTGTAACTCATACACCACACAATATACCCCTTTAAAGTACAAATTCCAAGGGGGTTGGTATATGATTATTTTTTTTTTAATTGTGGTGAAACACACATAACAAAGTTTGCCGTTGTGAACATTTTCGTTGGACAATTCAGTTGCGTCAATTACGTTTACGGTATCATAATGTTGGAAGCCATCACCCCAACGTTTTGTCTATTTTCAGAACTTTTTCACCAACCCAAGGCAATTGGGCACCTAGGAAGCAATGACTGCCCGCCCCCCCCCCCGGCTCCCCACAGCCCCTGTGAACCTCTCCTCTCCTTTCTGTCTCGACGAATTTGCCTACATTGTAGACACGTGGTGTAAGCAGAGCCACAATATTTGTCTTTTCAGGTCTGGCTTCTCTCACTTACCATTATGTTTTGTTTTGTTTTTTTAATTTTTATTTTTTTTTAACGTTTATTTTATTTTTGAGACAGAGAGAGGCGGAGCATGAACAGGGGAGGGGCAGAGAGAGAGGGAGACACAGAATCGGAAGCAGGCTCCAGGCTCCGGGCCATCAGCCCAGAGCCCGACGCGGGGCTCGAACCCACGGACCGTGAGATCGTGACCTGAGCCGAAGTCGGCCGCTTAACCGACTGAGCCACCCAGGCGCCCCCCCATTATGTTTCTAAGGCTCGCCCATGTTGTAGCATGGGGCAGTACTCTGTTCCTTTTTAAGGCTGAATCATATTCCACGGTATGGATATCCCACATTTTTCTGTCCCTGTCCATCCGCGATGGGCACCTGGGCCACTGCCGCCTTTCGGCTGTTGTGGACAGTGCGGCTACAAACCGGTCCCCGTTTACAGTCCCTTCGGGTGCCTACCTGGGAGCGAAATTGCCGGGTCAGAGGGGAACTCTAAGCTTCTTGAGAAGCCAAACTAGGACTGCACCAGGGGCCCGCAACCCTCTGGCCCAGAGCCCAGCCTGCGGGAAGTTGCGGCGCCTGGGGCCCGGCTCCAGTCACCTCTCACTTGGACCTTCCCAGGAGACCCGACACCGTGCCCTCCCTGCCTCTGCCTCAGCCCCTCGAAGCTGGGAAGATGTCACCGCACCTTTGGATACGTTCCCCCCCCCCCCCAAGCGCTCTCTCTGGATACAATCCCCTGGCACGGCGCCCTCCGTGATGCCCTCTGGGACGCCGGGCTAGGCGGGGGTCCCCCTGAGGTCCTATTGTCGCCTCTGCCCAACCCCCCCCACGGCACTTACCTGGTGTGCTGGGCTTTCTTCTAACTCACCTGTCCCCCTCCTTGGCACAGAGCTCCGCAAGGTTAGAAACTGTCTTATTTATGATGCCTCGTGGTCCTCAAGCTAGGAGGTGTTCGCAAAGTAGGCGCATTTCAGAGATGAAGGAACTGGGGCCCAGAGACAGCGACTGACATGCCTGAGGACTCACAGCTGGCAGGTGAGGGTAACCTGAAACAGGTCTGATTCACGAGGACAGTGGGTGTCAACTCCCTGGCACACAGCTGGTGTTTAAGTCATGCTAAGTGCCGCCCTCCTTCTTCCTCTCACCTTGGGGAGCCTCTACCCCCCTGGGTCCGGCTCAAGCCCTACCGCCGACCTGCTGTGTGACTTCGGGCAGGGCTGCTGCCCTCTCTGGGCCTCGGTTTCCCATCTGGGATCCAGGGGGGCTGGAATTCGAGGCCTCTCTGGCCGCCGCCACCCCCAGGCAGCTTCCTAACCGCTTAGCTGGCCCCTCAGCCGGCCCTCCTGCCCACAGGTAATTAGAAGAACGCAGTGGGGGTTGGGGGCAGAGGGAAGCCTCAGCAGGCGGCTCCTTCCTCTGAAAGGGGCCCCTCGATGCTGCCCGCCCAGCCCCCGCTGCGGGAACAAAAGGCCTTGTGGACGTTCAAAGCGAGGCGCTGGGCGGGAAGCCAGCGTGGGCGGCCGCAGAGATGGCCACGGGGCTCGTGGCGGGGATGGCCGGCGACTGGAAGCTGTCCCCATCCATCAGTCAGCGGTGACAGCTCCCGGGGCCCTGCGGCCCCCCGCAGCCCAGCCAGCTGACCATCCTGGCTGCAGCGGGCCCTCCCTCCCCCACCTGGTGGCTCCAGCCCGATGACCTGAATAATGGAGCCGCCGTGAGCATCCGGCCACAGCGACAGACATGTCTCTGATCCTTGCGTCCCGTACTCCGCCACCGGGCTTACCTCCTCAGCCACATCCCTGGCCACTGGCCCCCACTGCGGAAAGACAGGCGTGACACACGTCACCGTCATTCTGATGGGGTGGTGGGGCCTGGGCCAGGGTGGCTGGGGGCCTGTGAGTCCAGGAGGTGACAGGAGCTGGGCCTTGGTTGCTGCCAGTGCTCTGTGTGACCCTGGGCAAGTCTTGGTCCCTCTCTGGGCCTCTGTTTCCCCTTTTGTGGAATGCAGGTGGAGTATCTGATCTCTGCTATGTGACATCTGTTATACTCAAGTGTCTGTGAAGACAAGTGAAGGTCGTGGTGACATGAGCCAGGCAGACCTGGTTAGGGCTAGGGTTAGGGGTTAGGGCTAGGGTTAGGGGTTAGGGCTAGGGGTTAGGGTTAGGGTT
>NW_026057586.1:67334539-67340115 GCF_023721935.1 Panthera uncia
TGGTTAGGGTTTGGGGTTAGGGTTAGGAGTTAGGGCTAGGGTTAGGGTTAGGGTTAGCGGTTAGGTCTAAGGGTTACGGTTAAGGTTTGTGGTTACCATTTGGGGTTTTCGCTAGGTGTTAGGGTTAGTGTTAGGATTAGGGGTTAGGGTTAATGGTTAGAGGTTATGGTTAGCAGTTAGGGGTTAAGGCTATGGTTAGGGTTTAAGGCTAGTGTTAGGGTTTAGGACTAGGGTTAGGAGTTAAGGCTAGGTATTACGGTTAGAATTAGGGTTAGGGGTTACCTGTTAGGGTGAGGGCCAGGTTTACAGGTTATGGGTTAGGGCTAGATCACGGGTTTTTTATAGGGTTACGATTTACGGGTTAGGGTTAGGGTTAGGGTTAGGGTTCATCTATCATAGTGACCTTCTGGCCGCTGGAGTATCACGTATCAGCAAGGTTTAATCTCTAATGAGACTGTGCAGCCAAAAAAGCAATCACGGAATGTGCATATGCATTTCTTGCCTTTGCCGAAAATTTAAAAACATGCCAATCCGTGGCGTGTGCCATTTGTGACTCTACCGGTAAGGTAGTTCCAGTAAAGTTTGGGTCATTATGTGTCCTACTCCAGATCCCGTCTTTCTTTGTCCATGTTGTATGACCCCCGGCAAGTCACTTAATGCCTCTTTGGTGCCCCCAGTTCGAAGGATACTTTGAGAGGTAAGCGAGGTGGTAAGTGTGAAGCACCCAGCCTGGCGTGGAGCGGGCGTTCCGTCCCGGCGTTTCCTCACGAGTGTGTGCCAGATGTCGTCGCTCGGTGCTAAGGACAGAGATGAAAATCGAGGAACCAGCTGATGCAACTCATACACATACCCCATGACCCCAACGACCAGGTACTTATACCTATAGCGAGTGCTGGGTAGGAGAAACAATAAAGGGTCCGGGAAGGGGCCTGTGAGACAACATGGGAGACGAGGCTGGAAAAGCATTCTGGGCAGGAGGAATAGCAGTTAAGTATGCTCAGCGTTAGGACCAAGATGCAGGTGTTTGAGGGACCCGACGGTGGCTGCTGTGGCTGCAGGGAGCGTGCTGCAGGAAGAGGGACTAGATGGGGCAAGGCAGCGGGTACACTCATGGGGCTTGCAATCCAGCTGGGTGACCTTGGGAGAGCTGCTTAGCCTCTCTGGTCTCCACACCGATGCCTGTCACTTGAGATCGACGCCGGGGTCTGCCTCGTGGCGTGGGAAGGGAGAAAGGAGCCTGTCAGCTACAGGGCTTGCAACACACCCGGATGAAGTAAGCACTCAGTACCTGGGAGCTGTTCGTTTTCCTCGTCATTGCCGTCATCGTGAAGCACCCTTGAGCGGCTTGACAGGAACTATTGGCTTTCTGTCACCAGGTGGCTTTCTTTCCTAAAAGAACACTGGAGGCCGAGGGTGTCGACGGGTACAAGAAAGTTCCTACAGCTTGGGTGGTAAAAGAAAAAAAAAATTGGAAACAACCTAAATGTCCATCACCGGGAGGATGATTCAATGAGTAGTGACATATTCATACCGTGGAAGAGTCTGTCACGGTGACAGCATGTCAGCTGGAGCGTCACGTATCAGCGAGGATCAGTCTCAAACGAGAACGTCGAGCCAAAAAAGCAATCGCGGAACATACATATGGGATGCTTGCCTTTGCAGAAAGTTTAGAAACATGCCAAGCCGTGCCGTGTACCATTTGTGACTCCGCACGTAAGGTGGTTCGAGCAAAGAGTGAGCCCAGGAATCACGGATCCAACTCGGGAGAATCCGTTCTCCTGGGGGACTGACCTCCCCAACGCCCACTGGCTCTCTTCTCTACTTTATTTTTATTGCCCACATACTCTCTAGTTTGACCTGGTTTGTTCCCCGCTGGTCTTCCTTCTGTTGGAATGGAAGGTCCGTGAGGTCAGGGGCCTCGGCCTGATCCGCTCTGTGCTGTGTCCCCAGTGCCTATAAGAGCATCTGGAACATAGTGAGCTCTCAATACATATGTTCTGAATGGGCGATGCCTGGGGGGGGTTCGGTCTGTTGAGCATCTGACTGCGGCTCAGGTCGTGATCTCGCGGTTCATGAGTTCGAGCCCTGCGTCGGGCTCTGGGCTGACGGCTCGGAGCCTGGAGCCTGCTTCGGATTCCGTCTCCCTCTCTCTCTGCCCCTCCCCTGCTTGTGCTCTGTCTCTCAAAAATAAAAAAGCATTTAAAATTTTTATATATATATTGAACGAAAGGAAGTGGAGAGGGAGGGCGAAATTAGCACTGCGGAGAGAAACACAGAAGGAAACACCACAGAGTCCCTGGTGACACCGGAGGGGTGGCCCAGAGCAGGAAGAAGGGCCATTCCCTCTCGCACCTCTGCCCCCCACCCAGGGTGCCGCCCCTACCCCGTGGCCCCATCCTTCCCCCACCGCTGTGCCCAACAGCTCCAGGAGCTGGAAGCAGAATGTGTACCCCAAGGGCAGTTCAGTAAAGGACACGGGAGGCGAGAGCCTCGAGGGCCACGGGGACTCTGCCTGTCTGGTATTTAAGAGATTTGTTGTCTGCATCAAAGTAGCCCAAGAAACACAAGTGCATCCACTACCCTCCCCCCACACACACACTGCCGGTCCCCATCTCTCCTGGACGCTGCAACAGCGTCCTTGGCCATTTCCCTGTCACCTCCCCAACACCCCCAGACCCCCTCCTCAGAGCTGACCGGGCCGGTCTCCTGGCCCCGCCTCCACGGCCCCCACAACCCTCAGGACACAATCTTTGCCATGGCCAGAGACCTGGCCTGCTGCTCCCAGCATCGTCCCCCTACCGCCACCCCCCTCACCCTGTGCCCCAGCTGCCTCCTCAGACGCCCCCTTCCCTCTCCCCACTCTGAGACTTTGCACATGCCGGTCCCTCCCCACCCCCCCTTCCCCCCCCCCTTCCTCCCAGCTCCCAGCCACCAACCCTGGAAGGCTCCTCCTTGTCCTTCGGCAACTCAGCTTATATGCTCCCCACCGCCGCCGCCACCAGGAAGCTTTCCTGGCCTTCTCAGTCTGCCCCCGCACCCTGGGGTTCCGGCGACAAAGCCTGTCACATTTAGGAGCGCGAGCTGCAGCAGGACGGGAACCGCATTCTACTCGTGACCGCACCCCAGCGCTTTGTCCAGGGCAGGTACAGCTTAAACAGCTGAGTGAGTGAGAGAGTGAACAAATGAACGAACCACCCCTGGACTTCACGCCACCAGGAAAGTGGGCGTGAGCATTAGCGTTCCCCTCGGCCCGGATTTCCCTGCAGGAAAATGCTGGGGCCCTAAGTCTCCGCGGGCATGAAATACAGCCCTGGGGGTGGGTGTCAGCACCAATGCCGAGAGCAATCAGGCAGGACCAAACAGCAGACCCATAAATTGCCCCGGAGCCGCTGCCCCGGAGGGCTCAGCCCAGAGGAGGCTCCCACTGGGGCCAGGCTGATCAGAAGGCAGAGGAGAAGGCTTGAGGGGCATGGGTGGCCTGCGAGGGGTTGGGTCTGAGGACCTTCCCCTGCAGCTGTACAGATATGCCCAGAACGTGGGGGCGCAGGGGGAGGGATTACTAACCCCTCTGAGCCTTCAGCTCACCCGAAGCCCTTTTGATTCACCCCTGTACCAACCGGGACGAAGGTGTGTTCATCATGCCCCTGTTTCCAGGTGGGGAAACTGAGGCTCAGAGAGGTAACACGGCATGCCTGATGTCACACAGCTAATTAGTGGCCCAGAGGGGTGGGCTGAGCGAGGCCTGAGGATTTCAGTGGTGCCTGAAGGGAATGTCTAAACATTGTCGTGTGCTTTGTCAACTATTTTCTGTCCTTACAACTTCCTGTCTTTGGCGGCTCCCATACCCTCCAATTGCCTTTCACAACAGAGGGGGTCCAGGCCTCCCGAGATCTCAGGGAAGGGGAGGCACACCATCCAGTCAGGTGTCTCAGCACAGCGTTTTATTTTCATGGTGTTTCTGTTGGTGGTCACTTATATTGGGTTCCCATTATTATCAGCAATGGGAAACTTCCTTTAAATATATAAATATTTGTGGGGGCACCCCAGTGGCTCAGGTGTTTAAGCGTCTGACTTCCGCTCAGGTCACAATCTCGTGGTCCGTGGGTTCGAGCCCCGCGTCGGGCTCTGTGCTGACAGCTCAGAGCCTGGAGTCTGCTTCGGATTCTGGGTCTCCCTCTCTCTCTGCCCCTCCCCCACTCACGTGCGTGCGCACGTGCGTGCTCTCTCTCTTAAAAAAAAATATATATATATACATATATTTAAAAAAATATTTGTGTGTGTAAAGTGAGCCAACTTACAGAAAACTATGGAGTGGACCATACCAGGGGTACTGAGCTATGGCCAAGTCCCACAGCACTCACGTCCTAACCTGCCAGGTCGGTCGTTACGTGTGGTCACGACCCCTCTGTGAGGGAAGTCCAGAGGGTAGGAAATTTTTGCCTGCTTAGTTTAGGGATTTATCCCCAAGTGGCCTGGAACAGAGCTTGGTGCATAATAAGTGCTCAGTGAATATTCGCGAAAGAAAGATGGCGGCGATACAGGGGTGGGGTATCGCAACCTTGCGCAGCCGGCCCCAAGGAGTGCTTCCCGTGATTCTGAAATCCTGTGGCCCCAAAGTTCTCATGTTTTCCGAGATTCGATGAGCCCCTACTGCAGACTTCCAAGTGCTTAGATCCCAGGATTCTCCACTCGGCGGTTGTCTGATTCCAGCGTTCTCTGCGCCTCAGCCCTTGTGCGGCTCAGCTGTGATAGGCGGTCACTCTCGGGGTCTAAGAATACGGCTGTTATTGTGTGATGCTGTGAGACAAGCAGGTCCAGACTGGGGAAGCAGGTGGTCCTGCTGATGTTGAGTGAGAGGAAGAGAGTGAGCGTTGGGAAAGGGGAGGGAGAAGGGGAGGAGGAGGGGGGGAGGGGAGGGCGAGAGAAGGGAAGCGGGGAGGCAGAAGAGAGAGGCAAGCAGAGATACGGAGGAGACAGAGGCCCCCACATCCACACACAGCCTGGCCGCTCATGGCGCCTCCTCCCCACGGTCCTTCACCAGGACTAAGCGACAGGCTGCCCCCACGCCCCAGGGGTCACCTGGGCAGCGGGGCCTCCCTCCCCCTCCCACAGGTGTGGTGTGACGTGTCTGAGCCCTCGAAGTATGAACTTGCCGAGGAAGACTAGGTAGAGGCTCTCCAGGCACAGGGGCTCGAGGAGGGGGTAGACTCCCGTCTCCCGAATCCGGATCCTGGTGCCAGGGCTTCCGAGACACGTGTTGGCTGAACCCTTCCTCTGTGCCAGGCACACCTTAGGAACCATGCACGCCTTTCCCATGTGATCCACACAGCAGCCCTGTGAGGGAGGTATGTTTGTCCCATTCTAAAGAAAAGAGAACTGAGGCACAGCAAGATTGTATATCTTGGCCCAGTCGAGAAAAAAGAGCTTAATAAACATTGTGAGAATGGGTGGGTAGATGGATGAATGGAAGAAAGGATGGGTGGATAGATGACTAGGTGGGTAGATGGATGGACCAGTGGATGGGTGGATGGATGGATGGATGGATGGATGGATATACAGGTGGATGGTGGATGGAT
>NW_026057586.1:67340125-67345715 GCF_023721935.1 Panthera uncia
GGATGGATGGATGGATGGATGGATATACAGGTGGATGGTGGATGGATGGGTGGAAGGATGAAAGGAAGGAAGGATGGATGGATGGATGGATGGATACACAGGTGGATGGTAGGTGGACAAGTACACAGGTAGATGGGTGGATGGATGGACAGGTGAATGGATAGATGGGTGGGTGGATGGATGGATGGGTGGATGGAAGGAAGGAAGGAAGGAAGGAAGGAAGGAAGGATGGATACACAGATGGATGGTGGATGGATACACAGATGAATGGATAGATGGATGGGTGGGTGGATGGATGGAAGGATGGAAGGAAGGAAGGATGGTTGGATGGATGGATGGTTGGATACACAGGTGGATGGTGGATGGATGGACAGATGAATGGACAGATGGATGGGTGGGTGGATCCACAGATGGGTGCATGGATAGATAGGCAGATGGACGGATGATAAATGGATGGATGGAGAGATGAACAAGTGGACAGGTGGACAGATGATTGGATGGATGGATGGTGGATGGATGGATGGATGGATGGACAGAAGGGAAGGAGAGAGAATAACAGTTTAATGGAGGACTACATGGCAAATAGCCCATCCTAGTACGGGAGGCCTCTCCTCTCCCCCAGAGTCATCCTAATCCTGTTCCAGACATGTCCCTATAACTTAATATCAAGATAATGACCACAAGAAAGAACCACAAGGAGCTAAGAACAAAGCTTCAAATACTGGTGGCACCTGCCAGACAAGAAGAAACCAGCCCTGGGAACATAAAGAGCAAACCTTGAGCAAAGGTCTGAAGCAGGAGCCCAGTTGACCTTGGCATGTCTAAGGAGCACAGCTGAGAGCAATGGGCCCGGGGCCTCGTGAAGAACGAGAAGCCGAGGGCATGTGGTTGGCCGAGTTTACATTTGGTTTTAAAAGCCACAGGCTTTGAGGAGGGGGCTGACGTGACCGCTTACACTTGGCCAGGACGGCCTCCGCCTCTGGTGGAGAAGAGACCAGAAGGCGCAGGAGGAGCAGAGCAGGCAGAGCCGGTGGTGAGGGCGCGAGAGGGCAGAGGGTGGGTCTGGATACATTGGGAGGCGGAGCCACCGGGCCTCGGAGGTGGGTGGTGCATGGAGGGCCATGGTGCCCCCCAGGCTTCTGGATCTAGGTTGCGAGATCACGGTGGGAATGTATATTGAACCGGGGAAGCCTGACTTGGGGTGTCAGGCAGGGAGAGCCAGAGTTTTTCCTCTTTATTATTCATACAAAATATGGGTGGAGGGTCTCCTGGGTGCCTGGCACCGTGCTGGACTCACAAAGAATGTACCGACTCCCCCACCTCCTGGCCACCCAGCACAGCGTGTACCCAACTAGCTTACCCACCAAATCCCCTGGGAGCGACACGGCCAAGTGTTCTGGGGTGTCAGGTTCTCCTCTCCCCTCCCCCGAGAGCAGCTGGCCCGATGACCACCTCGCCAGGCCTCCCAGGGAGCCGGCAGCCTCCTCGAGTGGCCCTATGTCCCTGGGTGCTAATCCCTCACCCTCCTCCGCCCGGACAGGCGCACACAGGACTTGCACAGTGGTGACCTGTGTCACCACCAGGGTCTATGCCCTCACAGCGGACAGAGTGACCACCAGCTGGCCCTCGCCGGCTGTGTGACCTTGGGCCGGCTGCATTCCAGAAGTGACCACTCCTGGGGGCCGTCATGCTGCGGCCACCCCGTGCATAGAAACCTCTGCACGCCAGACTCTGAGGCAACAAAAATTAAGACCTCTCAGGACCACCCCCCCACTCCGCACCCTATAGTCCCCGCCCCGCAGCAGACAGATCCACACGGATTTCTAGGGTGAGGGCCTCCGGGGAAACTCAAGATCACATATCGCAGACACGCTCCCATCCATTCTGTCTTCACACCATCCTCAAGGAGACCAGGGGAGGAGCCGAGAGCCCATTGGATAGATGGGGAAATTGAGGTACACGGGGGCAAAGGGTCTTGCCGGCTTGCATAGAGACTCTGAGGCGAGCCAGGTCTCGGACCCGCATGTCTGATGCCTAGCTGAATGTTCCTGGCTTGGCACCTGCTTCATCCGACCTAAAAACAGGCAGATGACCAGGTGGCCTAGAGGCTTTCAGACAGGGAGGAATGATTAAGAAAGGAGACGTGTTCTAGGAGGAGACCGATGAGAACTCGAGGGTCCCCCTCTGAGCTCCCCCTCCTGATCGTTACAATTTTATCCCTTCCAAAAAGGTTCCAGGAGGTCCCCGGATCCCACACAGGAGCCAGGCCTGGACAGATGAATCAGCCAGGGTTACACAAGGCTTTGCATGTTGCTAAATTTAAAACGGCAATGTGAACCTCGGGAAAACACTTGGGGGAAGGACGGGGGCCAAATAAAGAGCTTCGGACACCGCCCCAGGCCCCTGGGGTGCAGCGGAGGGACGTAGTTCCCAGGTGCGACCAGAGAGCGGCTCCTAGATCCAGCCTTGCAGACAGCAGAAGCCTTACTCGCCTGCCCAGAGGGCTCTGCCGGCCTGCCCTGGTCCTATGAGCCACTCTCTGGTTCCTGACTGGGGAGCGGGGATCACTCCGGATTCCAGGATGGAAGGAAAAGAGAGAGAGAGAGAGAGAGAGAGAGAAATGAGTGTCTTCAGCAGGGCTTGAGACAAATCCTAACACCTCCTGCAGAAAGAGCTGGCTAGATTTCCCTCCAAACCCTTCCAGACAAATGAAGGTATTAATCAAGTTAATGAACACTGATATGAAATATTCTGAGCAAGCACAAATCCATACCTTACAAGCGTCCCTGGACGACTAGGTCGCGTCTGCCCGTCATGAATAAGTATGTCACGCGCAACGCACACAGGTGCACAAAATACAGGCGTGTCCATGTGTTCCAGCATATGTGTGTACAGACATCCGCCCACACGGGCGTGTGTGAATATGCTCGTGTGATAAGCCCAACATATGTGCCGGCTCGGATAAAATTCTGGACCCAGCTCGCTGCACCCACCTCCCCCCTCCCTCGCCGACACATACATGCAAACACACTCCATCGTCATCATAGCTGACCCCCGTGGAGAGCTTCATACGAGCCAAATTCCATTCTCCGCGCTATTCATTCAATCCTCACGACAAGGCTAAGTTCTATGATCATCCCCATTTTACAGGCAAGGGAACTGAGGTTCTGAGAGGTTAAATGGCTTGCTTGAAGTCACACGTCTGGCAGCTGGCAGGGTTGAGATTTGAACCCAGGGAGGCTGGCAGCAGAATCGATGCTCTTAAACCCCACGGAGAAACAAGGGCCCTAATACATACACGAACACACAAATACATGCACTGAAAACTGTTCTTTCCGCTCGTGGGATTGTCACACACACATACACACACGCACACACGCACATGCATATACACACTATGTAAGCAAATGTATGAGAGGAAGAGGAAGAAAGACCCAAAGATGTGTGGGCCACAGGGCCTTTGCACCACATTCGCTCAACCAGGAACCTGGAAAAGGAGAGAAACTGAGAGGTGTAATGAGAAGTGAGGGGCAAGTATTTTTAGAGGCAGGGTCAGGATCCGGGATGGAAAGGACATGACAAGGTCAGGAACAAAGTGCGAGAGCCCACGTTTGTGTCTTTCCTCCACCCAAAGGACATTCCAACTTCTAGCCCAGCAAACTCCAGGCCCCTCGTGCCTGGTCTGCCTCACTGACATAGGGCAACCCTCAGCTTCCTGACCCTTGGCATGGCCAGCGTGCCACCCCCTTCCACTCATGCACTGCAGGGTGTTCAGCCACTGCTCTGCAAGCAGGGGCCTGGTGGGGAGGGGACTAGGAGGAAGCAGGAGCCAAGTCCTCTAGGAGGCAAGAGCTTTGCCTGCAGAAATCACGGTCCAAGGCCTTGGTTTGGGCCTCCGTGTCCTCATCTGTAAAATGGACACGGTAGTAAAATCTGGGCCACTGGGTGGTGAGGAGGATAAAATGAGGAAAGTCAGGTGCAGAGCTTGGCCAGGGCTGGGTTCTCGCTTACATGCACCGTTAACATTCCTATTGTTATTATCATCGCTCTCTATGTTGGCTTTTTTGCCATTCACTGAACAGTGGAAGGAAGGGAGAACCTGAGGGAACCCGCCCTTGAAGGTCCTACCCCCCCCCCCCAAGGAAACCAAGGCACGGAGAGGGGGAGGGGCAGGGCAGAGCTGGGACACTTCTAGGACCCTTCACCACCAGGGGCCTGCAGCCAGGGGTCCACACAGGAGTAGAGCCCGGGAAGCTGCTAAGTGCCAGCGACACCCACACTGGTGGGCGGGGGGGGGGGGGGGGGGGGGGGGGCTGCGGTTTCCCAGGTCGGGAAACAGAGGCATGGGCCTCAAGGTCACCTGCCCAGGACGCCAGAGCCAAGTAAACGATGAGACTCCAGCCAGTTCTGGCAAGTCTAAGATGTCCCCCACTCCAGCCAACCCCAAGGCCCTGTCCCCTGTCTCCCGCTTCCCCCGGGGTCCAAACTCCAGACAGTGGCATTTTCTTCCTGTCGCCCAGATGGCGCCTGTGTCTTTGTCTTGAAGGGTTGCCCCCTTCCCTTTTCTTTCTTCTCCCTTTCTTTCTTTCTCCCCCCGCCCACCCCCAAGGAGGAGGAGGAAGGAGCAGCTCCCTGAATGGCACGTGAAAACAAAAGGGCTGCTCTCAGCCAGCCTGTGGCAATTGCACCACCCAGAGCTGAGGGATATGGAAATGAGCTGGTGTGTATGCAAATGAGGCTCCTGGGTGATTTGCATGGAGCCAGCCTGGGAGGGGCTGAGGTGGAGCAGGCGGGACAGGTGGCTGGGAATTCTGGGCAAGCTCCCCTTGGGGGCCCTTCCCCCAGGTACCTGGCTTCTCCAGGCCAGCCTCCCCTCCAGAAGTCCTCCCTGAATGCTCGAGCCTCTGCAGCGTGAGATACCTGGACAGCTGCTGGGGGTTTAATCATTCCTATTTATGTACATAAAATTAATTTTCTATTTGTTACCTCGTACGAACATATGGCTGGCTGGATTTTTTTTTATTATATTTAGAGGGTAATTTTGATCTGACTTAACAAAGTTTTGCTGTGTGACAACCGAGTAAGAAAGACTGCCACAGTTAGGTGTTATGGATACAAAATATACAAAGGTGTCCCATCAGATCCCTGGGCTGAAAGCCCCAGGAGCGGGTTTTGATGTGGTTTGGGGTAATGCTGTGGTGCAGGGAGTGGGCTGAGGGTGTCGGGACATCCCAGCAGTGCCAGGGTGGGATGGATAAGGGGTGGGCAGAGGAAAGATAAGGCAGAAGGATGGGTGGATGAGGGGAGAAGCGAAAGAAGGGGAAAAGGAAAGGATGAGGGGGAGAGAGGAAGGATGATATATGAATGGATAGATGATGGCTGGATGGATGGATGAAATGATGGAAGCATGGATGGATGAATGGATGGATGGATAGATGACGGCTGGATGGATGGATGAAATGATGGAAGCATGGGTGGATGAATGGATGGATGGATAGATGATGGGTGGATGAATGGATGGATGGATAGATGATGGGTGGATGAATGGATGGATGGATAGATGATGGGTGGATGAATGGATGGATGGATG
>NW_026057586.1:67346115-67391339 GCF_023721935.1 Panthera uncia
ATAGATGGATAGATGATGGGTGGATGAATGGATGGATGGATGGATGATGGGTGGATGAATGGATGGATGGATAGATGATGGGTGGATGAATGGATGGATAGATGGATAGATGATGGGTGGATGAATGGATGGATGGATGGATACATGATGGGTGGATGAATGGATAGATGGGAGGATGAAATGATGGCAGGATGAGTGGTGGAAGGAAAGAAAGAAAGAAAAAAGGGGAAAGGGGAATAGAAGGTGCACTAGTCAGCTCAGACCACCAGGACAAAATACCGTAGACTGTATGGCATAAACAACAGAAATTTATTTTCTCATTGTTCTGGAAGCTAGAAGTCTAAGATCAAGGTTCCAGCTGACTCAGTTCCCAGTGAGACCTCTCTTTGTGGCTTATAGATGGCTGCCTTCTGGCTGTGTCCTTGCATGGCCATTCCTCTGTATGTGTGCAGGGAAAGGGGTGGGGAGAGCATTCTGGGGTCTCTCCGTTTAAGGATACTAAACCTATGGAATCAGGGCCCTATCTTTATTACCTAATTTAAATTTAATGATTCCTCTAGAGTCCCCATCTCCAAATACAGCCACACTGGGGGTTATAGCTTCCAAGTATGAATTTTGGGGGGGATACAAACATTCAGTCCAAGGTAGATGGGTGGACAGGTGGGTGAATGCATAGACAATGAACATAACATCCTTCTCTTATTTCTTCATTCACTCAATAAGTCTTTCTAAAACATCTGCACCGAGGGCCAGGCTGGGCACTGGGACCAGAACAGAGAAGGAGGCAGGCCTGGTCCCCACCATCACAAAGTTCACAGAATATGTAGGCTGCCCTCCGCAGAGAGCCTAGCAGAGAAGGGCCTGGATTCAGGGTCAGACATTCTGCCTTCAGATCCAGGCCGTGCCCTTTACCAGCTGAGTCACCTTGGGCTGTGACCCTTGCCACACAAGGTGTTTGGAGGAAAGCATACCCTCAGGGAAGGTCATGCTTCCTCCTGGAGACTGGCTGCCATTGGAGATTCATTGCACGGCCCTGGATACAGTCCCTCACTGGGCATCCCTTTCCTCCTCCATGAAACGAGGAGCTGGACCACATCCAACTCCTTCCAACTACTCGATTTCCCTTTTTCTTGTCATGTTCCCTTTACCTCTGGGGAACTCAGCAGAAAATCTAGGAATTTTGTCAGCCCACTGCATAATTTCGCCCAGCATCATAATTCCACAATTATGTCACAGCCATCAGCCAACGCGAAATGTAACCACCATCATGGCAGCCATTATCAAATATGGCCACCATCACGGAGAGCAGCGTTACTTCATTTTAATTCTCCACCTTCCAGTGAGAGCCAGAGGGCCCCTGTGGTAGGGTCCTGAAACAGCTCCCTTCCTGCCTCTAGTGAGTGCCCCTGGGGCCACACTGCGCAGAGAGCTTCTCATTTAACATAGGAACTCAAACTCTCCCTGCTAGCACCCTAGAAAGGACACCCATTCATAGCCTCATTGCCACATTGCCAGGCGTCGGTACCCCACTGGAAAATCAAGTTTCCCCAGGATTCTGCAAGGTGAGCCATCCCAGAGAGCATGGAAGCACCGGTCAGGGAGGCAGACACCCTGAGATACAGTCCCAGCTCCACGCGGCTGCACATGACCCCAATCCGGGTCTCAAACGCCCTAAGCCTGCGGCCAGCCTGCCGTGCAGCCTGGGCACGCCGTGTCCCACTCTGGAGCTCGGTTTCGTCCCTGGGTCCCAAGGGGCCCAGGGGCCACAGACCTTTTGAAGACCATCCAAGGCAATATCAAATAAGTTCCAGTACTCACCTGGGGTAGGCTTAGGAACCCCTCGGCGGAGCTCTGCCTCCTCTCTGGTGCCTCCGATCCCAGCCTCTCTGCTAAATTCTTGCTTCACCCAAAACCATGACTCTAGAGTTGGAGCAGAGAGAAAAAGTTTCCAGGGAACCCCTGAGTCCTCTCCCCATCCAACGGCGCTTCCAGACCCCGGGGCCAAGTTGTGCCCTCACCCTTCTCCAACGGCCGAGGCAGGCAGTAGAGGCTGGTGGAGGTCCAGGAGGCACAGGCAAGCCAGGAGACAGGTGACAACCCATTTGTTAGGCCCATGGTGGGCAAGAAAGGAGGACCAGTGATAGGTCCCTCTCACTGCCTCAGGCCAGGATGAGGCTGGGGACGGACTGCTCTGCCCACCTGTGTTCTGCCCCGCAGAGTTGGAGGGGTCCCACCAGGATCCCCACCCTGAGAAACGCCAGAGGCTTATCACCACCCAATTCGGAGGGTGGTGGGGACAGGGAGCCTCCCCAGGGGTCAGCAGGAGAAGAGATCGGTAATTGTATCACCGTCATCATGATATTAACTAATCTAGTATTGACACGGGTGTAGTAAGGCTCCCTTTGGGTTCAGACACCTCTGGGTTCAAACACAAGCCTGCTACTTCGTGACCCCGAGGGCTGCTTTGCCTCTACGAACCTTCGTTTTCTCGTCTGTGAAATGGGTAGAGAGGTCATTTCCAGTGGGGAGAGGTGTGGAGCAATTCCCACGGGCCCAGAGAGCTGTGCTCCACTGGCCCTTCCGCACGGCCACCGCAGGGTGGTTCTCATTCTGTTAGTCCCATTTCAAGATGAGGGGCCTGCGTGCTGAAATCAGAAATAACTGCTATGATGACACAGAGCGAAGCTGGAATTAGGACTTAGGTCCATCTGACTCTGAGCCCCAACTTGTTACACCCGCCTGGGAAGAGTTCCCCGGAGTCCCAGGCGAGGACGCATAGCACAGGCCTTGGAGACAGAGATCCAGGAGCCTGAGGACTAGGCTCTGCTGAGCAGCTTCGGACAGGTTCCTCAACATCTCTGGGCCTCCTGGGCCCCAAGTTGCTCCTGCAGGTTGGGGTGTGGGAGTTGGACCCGTCCATGTGGAAGTACCCAGCTCGCGCCTGGCGAACAGTGGCTTTGTTCCACCTCCATCCCTCTGCCCGCGGGTCCCGCCCCCTCCCCGATACCCCAACCCCGTCTCCCTGGGCCGCTCAATCCTTGCACAGCAAAGCCACCGTCAAAACAACAGAATGGCATTCTGCCAGCGGCGGGTTATCACTTACCCACGGGGCGCCCCGTCCTGCCCTTGCATTCACTCGGCAGTCAACTTCCACTTTACAGCAGGTGACAGATCTTGCTACAG
Organism: Panthera uncia; assembly: GCF_023721935.1. Taxonomy (NCBI): domain Eukaryota; kingdom Metazoa; phylum Chordata; class Mammalia; order Carnivora; family Felidae; genus Panthera; species Panthera uncia. Next base: position 67,349,299 of record NW_026057586.1, read on the forward strand.
AGCGAGTGAGGAGCTGGCCCAGGGTGTGACCCAGCTCTGCGGCCCACACAGGCCACACGGCCTCCGTGACTGGACAACTACTGGCATTCAGGGGACCCTCCCGTGCCGCACGCAGCTACCCCCTTCCAAGAAGGTGGGAACCGGCCCTTAGAGATGGTTCCACTGAGCGCCCATTTTATGGCTTTGGAAACTGAGGCCTCAGGCCGCTCAAATATGTTCAGTGAGCTCCTTTACCGTGTCAGGCCCTGGGGACCAGTAAGGCCGAAACACAGGAGCATCTTTATTTTCAAGGTCACACGGGGAGGGGGTTGGGGCAGTCGAGGCTGGGTTAGCCTCCAGCCGGGATGAACAAGGTTTGTGGGTGGCCGGATTCCGGCTGCTCCACAGCCCATCTCATCCCCCGCCCCAGGTGTAGACCACGTTTCCGCGGTTCTTCCTTTATCTCTGCCTCTGCCCGGCCCGCTTGCCGTCAGTCCCCTGTCAGCCAGGGAACAGCTGGACCATCCCTGGCCCCAGACACGCCCCACAGGTGTCATTACTGGCCGGCCATCTCCACGGGGCTCTTCGCATGGATTTCCTGGTGATTTAAGGTCTTCCCCGAATTCTATCAATAAATGAAGTTCTCAGGCCCACACTTTGAGGCGAGCAATCCTGAGCTTCGGGAAGGTGAAAAAAATATCTCATCGCTAAGCCGCAATGTCTTGCGAAATAGGATTCTGTGCCTTAACAGCTCTCTCCTCTTCGCTGCACTTGAATATCAAATGTTGTATTAATAGCTCACTCTTAATTATCCATGAGTAATGTACTACGGCTCGGAAATTAATGAAGGGAAGGACCCAAACGAGAATATTTCCCACTCCTCTGGGTGCCGCAGGGCTGATGGGAGGCAGGAGATTTGCATACGATTTGCATGAGATGCTGTGGGTTTGGTGGCCCTGGCAGGGAAGGAAGACATGGGGGGCGGGGGGGGAGAGGGGCTGCTGTGGACCTGGCCATTTTCCAGCATTTTCCAAGGAGAGAACTCACCTCTCTCTCTCACTTCTCATACCTCTCAGCTTTTGCCCTTACTTGTCCCCCAGCCAGGAATGGCCACCTACCTACCTCCCTAAAGTAGAACAAAAATGGGGCGCCTGGGGGAGCTCAGTCGGTTAAGCGTCTGACTTCTGCTCAGGTCATGATCTCGCGGTTTGTGAGTTCGAGCCCCGCGTCGGGCCCTGTGCTGACAGCTCAGAGCCTGGAGCCTGCATCGGATTCTGTGTCTCCCTCGCTCTCTGCCCTGCCCCTGCTTGCACTCTGTGAGCCCCCGAGTCAGCTCAGCACAGAGCCTGCTTAACATTCTCTCTCTCTCTCCCCCTCTGCCCCTTCCCCACTCACTCTCTCTCTCTCTAATAAAAAGAAAACATTCAATTTAATTTAATTTAAAAAGTAAAACCCAGAGTTACCATGTGACCTAGCCATTCCTCCCCTAGGGACAGACCCGAGAGAAATGAGCACACACGAACAGATGAAAATGTACGTGAATGTTCATAGCCGTGTAATTCGTGATGGTCAAAAGGTGAAAATAATCCAGGTGTCCGTCAACCAACGAACGGCAGATCAAGTGTGGTCGAGCCGTACAACGGAACTTAATTCGGCCACAAAAGGGGGTGATACACTCCACACTACAGCTCGGAGGTGCCTTGAACACATCACGCAGTGTGAAGGCAGCCAGTGGCAGAGGACCGCATATCGTATGGCTTCATTTGCACGGGATGTCTAGACTAGGCAAATCTACAGAAACTAACTAGATTGGAAGTTGCCAGAGGCAGGGGTGGGTGAAGGGCTTGGGGGCTAAGAGCTAAGGATACAGGGCTTCTTTTTGAGGTGATGACCCCGTTCTAGAATCCATTATGGTGATGCTTGTAAGATTCTTGAATAACCATTTATTTTTATTTTTTTTAATGTTTATTTATTTCTGAGACAGAGAGAGACAGAGCATGAGTGGGGAGGGGCAGAGAGAGAGAGAGGGAGACACAGAATCCGAAGCAGGCTCCGGGCTCTGAGCGGTTGGCACAGAGCCTGAACCCACGAACCGTGAGATCATGACCTGAGCCGAAGTCGGTCGCTCAACCGACTGAGCCACCCAGGCACCCCTTGAATAACCATCTTGAAAAAACCATCGAACTGTGCACTTCACATGGGTAAACTTTGTGGTATGTGAATTACGGCTCAATAAAGCATTACCAAAAAAAAACCACCCACATATGTATACGCTATCCTATCTAGACTTGGCATATGCTGTTCCCACTGGCGGGAACACTGTTCCCCACCCTCCTTCCTCTGAACAATGGCTGCCATCCCTCTGGGGGACTGAGATGCAGAGTCTCCGGTGGGGCATGTGGGGTCTGCACAGAGCTGTCCTACATGTAGGCCAGCTGCACCCCTGACGGGCTGTGTGATCCCGGACAGGTCACTCTGCAGCCTTGGGCGTCTGCTGAGACCAAGCACGTGGGGTAGGTATCAGCTGAGGAGCTGAGAGGAAGACACTTAACTCAGGCTCTGACCTCAACTGGGTGCCCAGTGAGTTGTGGTGATCGGGCCACATCTTGCTGGGACACTGAGGCCAGAGGGTGGCCGGGAAGCTGAGCAAAGCAGGATACAGCCAGCCCGGCCCCATTTGACGCCCAGAAACAGGGGTGACAAGACTAGGGCCTTGCGGGGCAGGCAGGCCCCCGGCCAGGCCAGGGAAGGGATTTGCTGTTCCCATCTCCCTGCGGTGGGGGCGGGGGGGGGGGGGTCCCCGACCCTCACGGGTGCAAGGGGGCCTTGGCCTGTGGCCGGACTGATGGATCCCCCCGCTGTGCTGTCCCCCCGGGAGGGAAGCCAGAGGGCTAGGGGTGGGAGAGGGTCCCGACAGAGCCATGCACCCGGTCACCAGCCTACAGGGCCTCAGCAGACCGCCAACCACAGCCCCGGGGCGGCCAGTGACCTTTTAGAACACGGATCCGGTCACGTCCCTCCCCTGCTTCAAACCCTCTTACCGCGGACCGTGAGACTGTGTGCCCTCGCCCTGTCCCCTCCCGCTCACCCTCGCTCATGCCCAACCAGTCCCCAGGCCTTTGCCCTTGCCCTCCCTCTGGCCTCCTCACCTCTCCCAACCCTTGAGCCTCAGCCGGGAGGTCAGCCCCCAAAGACACCACTTCTCCCCCAGCTCTGCTCTGTTCTCCCCCACCTCCACCCCGTCCTCAGCTCCCACAGCCCCAGTCGAGGACTGCAAACCGCTCTGCGATTTGTCTGGGTGAGACCCGGATTTTACAGCTTCCCTGGCGGACCGGAAGTTTCGGGAGAGCAGACACCAAGTCTGTCTGATTTGGCGCTGGTGCCCCAGGGCTGAGCACGGTTCCAGGTATACAGATGGTGCCCACTAGCGACCGTCCCGGCTCCCAGACCCGGGCCTGCCCCTGATTTGCTGCGGGACGTTGAACAGATCACACTTCCTCTTTAGATGATGAGCCACATCTTTTTAGACAGGGGGCTCTTTCTCCTTTTTGATCAAAATTGTAGGTGACACCCCCTCTCCCCACCAATATCTAAAGCAGCATTCGGGCTCAGAGTGCGGAGCTTCCCCATGAAACTGGGGGGGGGGGGGTTCCTCAGCCCCCAGGGACTGATTAGGTTGACTGGGGATCCCCACACTTAGAATATCCCACTGCTGCGTTTACGTCTACGTGGATTTTTAGTGACGTGACGTAGCACTAGCGGGTTATAAGATTATACAGCCGGTGTGATGCCAACCACGTAGAGAGAAAACCAGAGGGCAAAAGTCTCTGCGAGGAACTACAGCCAGATGTCAACCTTGACAGTTCTGATGGTGGAAATAGGGGGCGGGAAGGGGGGGGGTGTTCTGCTCCTTCATACTTTTATCATTTTTCAAATTTTCCACGATGAATAGTTCTTTGTTCGTCAGAGTGAAAAGGTTACTTAAAAAAAAAAAACCTAAAAACATCTGAGAATGTAGGGCTAGATAATTTCTCAGGGTTCCTCCAGGTCTGGAAAATGCTTGAGCAGATAACAGGAGGGATTCTGGTCCCTTTCTAAAAGAAGAAAGGAGGAAAGGAAATGGGGGCATTTCAGAGAGAATGGCAGAGAAGGCCTTCACCCTTCCTTCCCTCCTTCCTTCCTTCCTTCCTTCCTTTCCTTATTCTTTCTTCCTTCCTTCCTTCCTTCCTTTCTTTCTTCTTTCCTTCCTTTATTCTTTCTTTCTTCCTTCTTTCCTTCCTTCCTTCCTTTCTTCCTTCCTTCTTTCTTCTTTCCTTCCTTCCTTTATTCTTTCTTTCTTCCTTCCTTCTTTCCTTCCTTCCTTCCTTCCTTCCTTCTTTCTTTCCTTCCTTCCTTCTTTCCTTCCTTTCTTCTTTCCTTCCTTCCTTTCTTTATTCTTTGTTCCTTCCTTGTTTCCTTCTTTCCTTCCTCCCTTCCTTCCTTCCTTCCTTTCTTTCTTCTTTTTTCTTCCTTCCTTCCTTTCTCTTTTTTGGTGGAGGCTTTTTTTTAAGTTTATTTATTTTGAGAGAGAGAGAGAGAGAGAGAGAGAATCCCAAACAGGCTCCACACTGTCAGCGCAGAGCCTGATGTGAGGCTTGATCACATGAACCATGAGCTCTTGACCTGAGCTGATGACCGACTGAGCCGCCCAGGTGCCCCTTCACTGTTTTTTACTTGAGGTCTCCAGACTCTTCCTCATCTTGGCTACAGGCTTCTGGTTCCTTCCTTCCTTCCTTCGTTGATTCATTCATTCATTCATTCGCTCACTCTCTCACCTAACTCAAAGTTGCTTAGCATCCCTCCATCTTAAGGGTGTCATCGGTGAAATGGGGAGCTCTCTGTGAAATGGGCTGCCAGTATCCACCTCTAAGATTCACTGTGAGAACTCGTGGAGACCCAAACGTGTTTCATAAGGTACCTGGCACCGAATAAGTTCAAAATAAATGCATTAATACAAAGAAGACAAAAACAAGGTGCATATAACCCCACCACAAGGAACAAACCCAGACAACATTTTGGGTTCGTTTCCTCCACATGATTTTCTCTGTACAGATTAAGAGAGAGAGAGAAAACAATTTTCTACAAGAATTGGGATCGCATGAGAATTGTATTTTGGGGCACCTGGGTGGCTCAGTCAGTTAAGCGTCCAACTCTTGGCTCGGGACATGATCTCATGGTTCATAGGACTGAGCCCCACATCGGGCTCCACGCTGTCAGCACGGAGCCTGCTTGGGATTCTCTCTCTCCCTCTCTCTCTGCCCCTCCCCCTGCTCGCACACATGCATGTGCACTCTCTCTCTCAAAATAAATAAACGTAACAAACAGAATTCTCTTTTGCAACTTGATTTTTACTTTCAAGTAACGGCCTGAAAATGTTAATGTCAGCAGATTTTCTTCCAGACCCCCATTTTTGTGGCCGAACCGTCTTTCCACCGATAACATATCTTAATTTATTTGGGCACTATTAGGAAAACTCTGTGAACAATAAGCCATCATAAAAAAGCAGCAAAATAAGCAACACCAGTTTCTTTCATGTTGGCCATTCTGTTTGTTTTTATTTGTTCACTGTAAACCATGCCGCAATGGACATCCTCGCCGATAAATCTTTGTCTGGAAGAAACAAATGTTTTCGGATTTCCAGGGGAACTAATCCCCAAAGCCAAGACTGCCAATACACCTCCCCGAGTGTTGTTGCCCCCAGGACGGGCTCGTAAGAAGGGGACATTCAGGGCCCCTGGGTGGCTCACTCTGTTAAGCGTCCGACTTCGGCTCAGGTCATGATCTCACGGTTCGTGGGTTCAAGCCCCGCGTCGGGCTCTGTGCTGACAGCTCAGAGCCTGGCGCCTGCTTCAGAGTCTGGGTCTCCCTCTCTCTCCGCCCCTGCCCCGCTCACGCTCTGTCTCTCTGTTTCTCACAAGTAAATAAACATTAAAAGAAAGCATAGTGCTTTTCATCTTTTAGTTACTTCAATGGATACGCAAAATTGTAGCAAACCGCCCTCCCGCTGGCTCTGCGTGAGGAAACCTATTCACTCACACCATCACCAGCACTGGGTATCACGATCTGTATCGGTTAGTTACTGCTGCATAACAAAGCCACCACAAAACCCAAGAGCTTCGAACGGTACGGTTTTAGGATTTCTCCTGCGTCTGCGGGTCAGCTAGGCGGGTCTTCCCCGGGCTCACATAGGCATCTCTGGGTGGCTTCAGTGATCTTGAGGTCTTGACGGGGGCTGTCCGATGTCCGCTCCACGTGGTCTCTCGCCCTCCCGAGGGCCAGCCCGGCTGGGTCCACCTGGTGGCGGCAGGGTCCGCAGGGAACACGTGGGAGCCAGGAGGCCCCTTGAGGCCTAGGCTCAGAACAAGCAAGGCACCCCATGTCCCGCGTTCTGTTGGCCAAAACAAGTCACGTGACTGAGCCCTGATCCCTGGAAACGGATCATCTTCTGATGGGAAGAACCGTAAAGCCGCATGGCAAAGGGTCCAGACCCAGGGGAGAGTCAGAGAACTGAGAAAATGGTTGTGATCACTTTATCATATTTTTAGTGACATTTTCGAAACGGTTTTACAATTTTGTAACTTACACACACACGCACACACATACATCGTCGTGTGTATGTATGGATCACCTACCGCCTACAAGACCCCCTTTCCTTTCCGTCTGTTATTACTGGCCATTCGTCAAGGGGCTCCCTGCACCCAAACGCTAGTTTCTACATCCGCCCTGGAACACTCTCCCCTCGGAAGTCCCGCTCGTGCCCCTTCTGGAAGCCAGCCGTCACCCCCACGCGGCGACTCCCCCTTCCCATAACGAATAGCTCGGGAGCCCGCAGGAGAGAGAGCTATGCCCGCCCACCGCCCACGCTCCCCCCCTGGGCAAGCCCCGTGATGACACCATCCATCACTGCCACCCTCGATGGCTGGGCGCCCCAGGCCCGGCCAAGGAGGGGAGGAAACACTGCCCACAGCTCAGTGGAGCCCTTAATGATTACGTCAAGTGGCAAGCCATTTATTAGTCTCCTTAGCAGCCAAAAAAAATAAGGCCTGAGAAGCCGGCGAGCACCCTGGGGGGGGGGACTGTGGTTTTATTTTTTACGGCTGCTTCAAGCCTCAGACACTGACAGGGATGTGGAGGTGAGCGAGGCTTGGAGGCAAAGACAGGTGTGGGCAGGAGTTCTGGGCTCGAAGCCCGTGTCCGCAGGGGGACCGTGGGCACAGAGTGGCCCGTCCGTGGTCACACAGCTGGGGCTAGGCTGGGTCTTCCCACAGGGAGATGTTGCCTCTCCCTTTGCGTCCTTACGAACAGCGTTTTACCGTAAATTGCCATCGGACCCTCCGCAGGAGCTTGGTCAGTAGAAATTAGACAGGAGAAGGCACAAGCAGAGAAAAACAGGGCGCTCCAGAGCGAGTGAGAATTGCAGGGCTTGCGCCCCCCCCCCCCAGCATTTAACTCCCTGAAGCCTCAGTTTTCTCATCTGGAAAATGGGCACGGTCAGGGTCCATCTATGGACGCGCGATCTCTGCGGTGACACAGGGCCCCGAAGGGTCCGCACCAGCTTCAACGTTTCTCTGTTGCCGTCTTAAAATTCTTCCTAATTTTATCTTCTGAACCTGTGTTTGGTAAATGAGGGCCGGCGGGGCAATGGAGCGCGGCGTGCGGGCGAGCAGACAGGACAGGCAGAAGGAAAGAACAAGCTTTATATCTTAGTACCTTTATGGGCACTATTTCTGCTGTTTTGAACACGGAGCCCCGTGGCTTTTTGTGTACTGAGCCCCTAGCTTGGCACCTAGAGGGCCTCCCCGCTCCAGGCAAGGGCTCCGTCGTCTCCCCTTTCCCTCCACTCTTCCCCCTTCCATCAGAACCCCGGGGGTGTTGCCCCGGATGACGCCCTCCCCTCTTCTCCTCCTGCCCCCTCCTCTTCCCTGCCCCCCCACGCCCCTCACAGCAGCCAGTCAAACCGCGGGACCCCTTCCATGGTTGCCCCAGCCCCACACTGAGCCAGGACACCCCACTCTGGGCCCCAGATGTTCCCTCTGCCACCTCCGACTAACGGTGCTCAAGTTCCAGACGTTCTATATTGTCGATTGCCTCTTAACAGCTCCCGTTTATTGAGCACCTACTGTGTGCCAGGCCCCCGTGCGGAGCCTGCTGTGTGGGTCATCTCCCTGCCATCTTCCCAGGCGTCCCATGTCATAAGCGCTCTGAGTCTCTTCAGCTCACAGGTGAAGAAACAGAGGCACAGAGCCGTCCGTTCACCTGCTCAGAGTTACAGAGTAAGCGGCAGAGCTTAGATTTGAGCCTCACAGACCAGCTCCGGCACCCGCACCCTTAACCATCCCAGGACTTCTCCATTCTCTTGCACAAGCCAACGCTTCCTCCAGGAACGCCCTTCTTGAAGGACTTCATCTGCCCTTAGCACTCCAAAAATATTCGCCAAGTCGATGAGCGAGTGCATAATTTTGTTCATTGCTGGCTGTGCGGCTTTGGGTAAATCACTCCCCCTCTCTGGGCTTCCATTTCCTCTTGCATCCAAAGGGAGTGAGCTCAGCCCCACTCCCTTTGCCCACTGAGCAAAGACAGGCTCGGATTTACCGGGATTGGCTGAAGCGGCTGGGAGGGAGCAAGACAGAGGTAGCTGCCCCCTGGGGCCAAGATTATATCTGGGCCATGACTAAGCATGCTGAGCCCTGTCCCATCTGTCCGTCCAAGTCTGTCACCGTGGGGAGGGGTGTGGAGCCATGTCTCCGAGCTCCCGCCCACTAACACCTCCTCCCAAAAGGGGAGAGCTGCCGGCTGGGCTGGGGCTACCTACTTCGGCATTCCACTGTCCCCCCCCCCCCCACCTCCCAGGATCACAGCCCCTCCAGGGTCCACGCCCTTCCTTCCTGGGCAGGAAGAGCCAGGAGGAGCCCAGGGCTGATCCAAGCTCCCCGTGCTGTGACCTTGAGAAAATCCTTTGTGCAGCCATCAAGCAGATATCCATTGTCCCACTAATCCTGCTAACGGGTGCCAGGCTCTGGGCCGACTCTGTGCCTATTTCTCCTTGAACTTTCCCCGCAACCCTGTGACTTGTGTCCCTCCCGTTAGATCCATTTCACGGAGACGGAAACCAACACACCGAGAAGGTCGAGACCAGCTGGGGATCACACAGAGGCTGGCTTGAAGCACTGGGCTTTGCCGCCCACCTTGGGCCGGCACTGGGGGGCACTGGCGGCCAAGGGTAAATCCAGTGCCCGCCCTCAAGAGGCTGCCGTGAGCAAGTACACGCATGTAAGTGACCCCTGTCACTCCTCACCCTCACCAAGGCATAAGACCCCTCCCAGAGCCCAGCCGCTCGCAGAAGGAGACAGACAGGTGCCCGTCTCCCTGCTCAACCAACGTCAGCAGGCATTTGACTTCATCCCCCACCACCCGTCCCCCACGACCCCCCCCCCGGCAAGGTCAAGCTGCATGACCTTGGGGAAGTCTTTTTACCTCTCCGGACTGCCTTTTTCTCACTCATCAGTAGACCTGGCCCCACGAGTCAACCACGCAGCTTGTTTGGCTGGAGCCTCGAAACCATACATAGAGGTTGGAAGCGGAGTCCCATTACCCAGATGTGGAAACTGAGTCTCAGAGAAAAGGAAGCTACCCATCTAAAGTCAGAAAGTGCATTAAGAGCATAGCAGAGGATGTGGGTGTCCACAGGGCACGGGTGCTGCCTGCCCAGATCTGACATGGGGCCGCCAGAAGGGAGGAACTGTAACCCTTTCCTGGCCATGCTCCTCCCTCTCTCCGTCCCTCCCCTCCCCCTCCTGAGGCCTCCAAACAAAGATGCCTTTATCCAGACCTTAGCCACATTCCTCAGTGACACATGAGGACAAAGGCAGGGGGCCACCAGCAGTGACAGGAAAGCCCTGCCGCTCCAAACCAGTTTACTGCCTTCCCACGCCCTGCCCCCACCCGCGGGGGCCTCCCCGGGGCCTCCAGCCCAGCCCAGGGGAGCTCTGGGAGGAGGCTTGTCAACCCTGCCTCTCTTGCCCCTTTGCAGCTGAGCTCCTTCGCCTGGTGAGGAGGCGGGGCTCAGGCAGCTTGAGGCCTCAGGCAAGTCTCCACCTCTCCCGGCCTCAGTTTCCCTGTCTGTAAAATGGGGATGGAGGGCTGGGAGGGCTCAGTGAGCTAACACATCTGGGGAAGATGATCCTTGCTGCTGCCCTTACTCTTCCTGGCTCCCCGTTTCCAGCCATTTCAAGTTGCTGCCGGTTCCTTAGAGTGCCATTCTCAGAACTTTACACATGCTGTTCATTCCCTTGACCCAAAATGCTTCCACCCCTCATCTCCTCCTCATTAATTCCTGCAGGGTTTTTATTAAACACCCCCTCCTCCAGGCAGCCCGCCATAATAGCCAACACCCCAGGCTGATTTAGGAGCCTCGCGTGGGCTCCCACATGCCCTGTGAGTCCCCATCACAGCTCCCAACAGCCTGAATCATCACTGCCTCTGTTCCCTCCACCAGGCTGAGTCTCTTAAGGGCAAATCCACAGCTGTGCTTGTGGAGAAAGGGGATGGATGGATGGATGGATGGATGAAGTAACAGATGAGTGCAAGGCCCTGCTTCCCAGACCTGCTAAACCCAGAAAGGGAGGAAGGAAAAGGCCCAGGAGATCCCTAGGAGGGGAGGGGAGGGCAGGGTCAGGCATGCCTCCAGCCCAACAGCTAGAACTGGCCCCCTAACCCCATTCCATCCCCATTTTTGCCTCCCCAAAAGTGAGGAGGCCAGGCTACAGGGTTTCCGTGAAAAGAAGAAATACAGGAACCTCCTCCTCTCCTGCCCCGCCCCCGCACAGCTCTCCCAAGAGAAAGAGCCCCCTTCTGAGAGCCAAAGCCCTCCAACCAAATCTGTACAATTTAGTGCCCAGATATTGCTAATGAGGCACTTACCCCATTGCCATGTTCACTCCCAGAGCACCTGCTATGTACCAGACAAGACAGAAAGTTCCACTGTCCCCAGGAACTCACAACCTGGACCCATAGTCTGAGAGCAACGTTGAGATGATCTGGCCAGACCAGAGAGGGGCAGATATTTGCCAAAGATCACACAGCAGAGTACAGCAAAGTGAGAATCAGGACCTGAGGTTCTAGACTCCTGGCCCAAGACACTCCCTTCTTTTCCAGTGCAGGTCCGGGTGGGACGGGAGGCCATGTGGCAGAGACCAAGAGAAGTGGGGACTGGGGGAGAGGGAGAAAGGAAGAGGTTCTGAGCGCCCAGTGTGTGCCAGGCCGGGGCGGGGCATTTCTCTCTCATCCAGGATGTCAGGAACCCTCCCAGCCTCCTTTCCCTGCCATGGGGCAGATAAGGAAACTGAGGCACAGGAGGGAGGGGTGAGACTGAGATTCAAGCCCCAGTCTGTTGAGTTGCAGAGGCTGGTCTTTTAACAACAAAAGTGGCCTGTGGATTCTTTCCTAGAGACCAGAAAGTACCGGAACAGCAAGAGCCTGGCTCAGGTGCTTAATAAACACCTTCCCTGGTTAAGGGAAGGGAGAAATAGCTACTCAAGGGCCACCCCCGTGTGTGTCCACATGGGACAGATGCCCAGGTAAGTGCAGGAAGCACGGGGGTCCTCCCCAGGCTCACGGAGTGACCGCACACGGTCACTTCCCACCCCAGCCCCAGCCCCAGACAGTCTCCAGCCTGGCTCCAGCTTGGATGGGCGGCCCCCAGGAGGCCGGTGGCCATTCAGCTGGACATAAAGTCTGCGTCTAAAAACAAACAAACGACTTCCGGGGCAGAGGGCAGGGAAGTGGTTCCAGGAGGGTGTTTGGGCAGCACGTCGGCCATTCAATCAGACCCGCTGGGCTGGGAGGGGAACGGCAGAGAATCAATCATGGGCCGTGTGTGTTTGCAGAAGGACGTGTGTGGCTGTGACAGCAGCGGGAGCCCCAGGGGAGGCCCCCCGGGGACACGTGTCCACCACCTGGGCTCCCACGCCCGCTGAGCCCCAGCGGGAACAGCTGCTAACATGCAGATTCCCAGGCCCTGGGCCACAACCCCGTGGCCCGATGGCGAACGCTGGGGTCCCGGGACGCTATGGTTTCTTCGAGGGTCCCCCAGACACTTCTGGTGAGCAACCAGGCCCGGGGACCCCCGCGCTGCCCACCCAGCCCCAGGCGAGGTCCTCAGGGTAGAATGTGAGGGGTGGGAGGTTAGCGGGCAAAGGCAGGAGCCATCCACGGGAGGGATGGGGGCGGGGGGCGCTTTGCAGTCAGAAGACCTCAGTCTGTGCGTGTTTCTACGATAGCCGGCTCTAACCGAGGGGGCAGAGTTTGCCCAGCTACAAACTCAGTCCGCCGGCTTCTCTCTGCCCCGACTCCGAGCCTGCCTCTAACACAAAGTAGGTGCTCAGTTAACGCTTGTGAAATGAGTGGACGAAATGTGCCTCGGTTTTGCTCTTCTTCTTCTGTCTTTCAATCTCTTCTCTGTCTCTGTTCCCCTCTCTCTCTACCTCACTCTCTGTCTCAAGCACAGCCTCTAGTAGTCGTTCAGTGAATATTCACTGAATGCAAGTCTGTGCGACGCTCTTTCTCAGCTCCCCCCCCCCCCCCCCCCCCCCCCCCCCCCCGGCCCACCCGCGGTACCTGGAACCATCACTCTCCAGCCAGGTTCGGGACACTCTACAAGTTCAGGAAGGAATGTCGAGGCTAAGGAGAGGGCCAGCCTTCTGGAGAAGCTGCATCCTTACCCCACCCTCAAGCCATAAGCACCTTGCCGGCACCCCGGGGTTCCACCTTGCAGAGCATGGTCGCCCGTCTTTATTCCAGACAATCCCTCCTTCCCGGACCTGGTGATCACAGCCCTCCTCCACAGCCCCAGCCCCTGCCTCTGTCCAATGCCTGCAAAAAGAAAACCATGGGACAAACTACTCAAGGCACAGATGTAGAAAATAAAGCAGGGAAGCCAGGACTACCCAGGGTCACCCAGAAAGTCGATGGCAGCCCCTAGGATCTGGAGGTTGGGGTGTTTTTATCTCCCAAAGGGCCACTTAGAACCCCAGACTGGCAGAGGGCACCCGTTTTGTCCCAGTCTACCGCCCCACCATTTGTAGATGAGGACGCTGAGGCCCCCAAAGGTTAGCTGACCTGCCTGGGACCGCGTTAGGACCACAGTTCAGGCTTCGTGACACAACACCGATGTCCCAGCTGCAGCAGGAGATGTTGGGGTTATAGGTGAAGAACAACCGGTTGATCAAGAGTTAAGTCCTTAACACACTGGCCTCGCATCAGAACTTAGTTACAACGAGTCAAGGTCAACTTAACTAAACACATCCCTCCCCCGCCCCAACGGGAGGCTACGTAGGATGAGCAAATCCCCCGGCCCCCAGGATTTGAAGGGTGCCTGCCCCAAGCCGAGCCCTCACTTCTGGTCCCACGCATCTGCCTGGGTGTGAATACCTACCTACTGCGGCTCGCTGTGTGACCCCTAAACACAAACCTCTGCTTCATCTGGAGTCTGACAGGAGAAATAGTGATCTGTCCCAACGCGGGTGGAAAAACTGGCCGTACCGGATTTATGGAGAGATAGCAGTCGGCCCCCACATGACAGCTTCCCAAGGAATTTTCCAGGGTGTGTTGGCTGTTTGTGATGTTCCCCTTACACACCGTCCTCCGCGTGAGATGCAATCCCATGGGCTCTCTGGCAATTAAAAAACAAGAGACGTGGCACTTTTTTCCCATCTCTACCATAGTATAACCTACACGTACAAAGAAGGTAGGTCTACAGCTCAACAAAGGTTCACCGAGTAGATGTACCTGTATAACCGGCCCCCCCAAGGCCCCCCCCCCCCCCCCCCCCAATCCCCCCCCCCCCCCCCCCCGGAGCTGGGGAGAACGGATATCCTGACTTACCTCACCATAGATCCGGTTCACCTACTTCTGTACTTTGTGTATAAAAGGAATCACCTAGTATGCCCTCTGCTGTAATGAGCTGCTTTCCGGGAACATGACATCCCACAATGTAACCGTTTTACTCTTGGTGATGTATCAATTAGCTATTGCTGGGTAACAAAGCTCCCCAAAGCTTAGTGCCTTCGAACAACAGCCATTGACTTAGCACGTGCATCGGCTGGTAGATTTGGACGGGCGTCATCTAGGAGGTTCTTCTGGGCCGGGCTGAGCTGGGCTGATGTCGGCTGGGCTCGCTCGCGTGTCTGCATCCGTGTGGCTGGGGCTGGCTGGTCGAGGAAGACGTCAGCTGGGGAAGCTCACCCATCCTCCAGCCGGGCAGCCGGGACTTCTCACACGGTGACTGCGGAGTTCCCGGAGAGCAAAGGGGAGCGTGCAACACCTCTCGAAGTCTTGGAACCAGCACGCATCACTTCTGCCGTGTCCTATTGGCCACAGCAAGCTGCAAGACCAGGCCAGGTTCCAGGGGAAAAGAAATTGACTCTGCTTCTTCATGGGATGGACTGCAAAGGATTGTGGCTGGTTTTGCAATTTACCGAGACAGGCATTTGGTAGTTTCCAGTTACAGCCCAGATGAATAATTCTGCTGTGAACATTCTAGTGCATGTCTTCCGATGATCACAGGACTCGTTTCTGCTGGGGATGTTCCCAGGAGTGGAGTCGCTGGGTTATAAAGAATGCCTTCATTCAGCCTACATAGACCCCATAGGGGCCGAACTGTTTGTCAGGCTAAGCAGAAGCTTCTAGGAGATTTGTTATCTTAAGGAAATCCCCCAAAGGGGAAATGTGCACATTCTGAAGCCCCGCCCACCTCCAGACAAGCTCCTCCTTCATGCAGGAACTGCCCAGTCACCCTCTGTGGTTGATTAAAGCGTGCCCCCCCTTCCCCTGAAACGCCTGCGTGCCTCAGTCGGTTAAGCATCCGACTCCTGACCTCGGCCCACGGTTCGTGAGTTCAAGCCCCGCATCGGGCTCTGCACTCGCTTGGGATTCTGTCTCCCAATTCATATCCACTGAGAACCTAGGCATGTGAGCCTCTGGAAACAGGGTCCCCGCAGATGCCCCCAAGTTACGATGAGCTCATACGGGTTAGAGTAAGCCCTTATTTAGTGGCCGGTGTCTTTAGCAGAGAATGGAGGGGAGATTTGGGTGCAGAGGCAGAGACATGCCAGGGGAAGGCCTGCCTCGTAACAACAGGGGCAAGTTTGGAGGGATGTATCCATGAGCCAAAGACCCCCAAGAATTTCTGGCAACCACCAGAAGCCGGGAGGAGCAAGGAAGGATTCTCCCCTAGAGCCCTCAGAAGGAGCAGAGCCCCGTGGACACTCGATTCCAGACTTCTGGCCTCCAGAACCGCGAGAGAATAAATCTCGGTTGTTTTATGCCCCCTAGTTTGTGGGACCTGTCTGTTACAGCAGCCCAGAGAAACCAGTATGCCCTCTTACCGTCTCCCTGCTCTGTGTCGTGGTCCAGAGCGGGAGCCGAGGACAAGCTCCTCTTTGCCCTTGGTACTTGACCTCTTCATGCTGTTTGGTCCCCGGGGTCACACGGGGAAGCACGTTGCTCAGAAGATTTATCCCAAAGCACGCACGGGGCGCAGGCCCCGCGCAAGCACTGGCCGCCGGTTTGCCGTGATTTACTCTGGCGGAGGGGGCCCCAGCCAACGAGCCTCTCTCGTATATCAAAAAGGAAATCCTGAAGACATCCCTGTAAACGCAGCAGGGAGGAGAACCTGCCGCCGTAAACTTCCAGAACATGGTGGCGTCTCTGGGCCATCTGCTGCTCTCCCCCATCCAGATGCGCTCAGCGGCTCTCTCCCACCTCGTGGCTCACTTCTGCAACTCGGCGCACACCCCCGACACCCCCCTTCTCCCATCTTCTTGCTGCAGCATCGGCGGGCAGGGCCGTCTACGGGAGGGGCGCGCTCAGGGAATGGAGGGGGTCTGCACTACAGAACAGAGCCGGGTTCAAACCTGGGCTGAGCCACTGCTGTGCCTGGGCTCACTCCATGCTGTCTGTCTCTGAGTTTCAACTGCCTTGTCTGTAAAATTAGAGAGCTCCCCGGTGCGCAGGGCCGAAGGGAAACTTGAGTGAGAAAACATCCTGCCCGACTCAACACACGCTAATTTCTCCTCTTGCTCCCTTCCGCTCTCTGGTGTGATCAGAGCTCCTGGTCATGAGTGACAGCAGCCCAACTCACAGTAGCTCAAGCCACAGCCATTTGTTTTCTCACAGACCTGAAAAGTTCGCTTCAGGTATGGCTGGATCCAGGGGCTCAGCACACAGTTGGGACCTCCCCCACATAGTTGGGACTCCCCCTGAGCCAAATCCGTATCCCACCAAGTCCCCCCAGCAAGAAGACCCCACCCCACCCCTCCTCATCTGGGTCTTCCTGCCCTCCAATCGGCTGAAATAACCTTCCTCCATAGTGCCCTCCTTGGTTCATCCAAATGAGAATGGTTCCCATTTTTCCTTCCTTCTCCATGCTTTAGGCAACCTGGCTTTGCAAATTAATAGTACGGCATATAAGATCTCTTCTCCTAAAAGACCATGAGTTGTTGGCCAGCAAGGGCCTATTTTATTCTCCTGTGTGTCCCCGATGCCTGGCACATAGCAGCTGCCCCGCTCCCATAAGACAGAAGGGGGTGACGCCTCTATTTACTCCCAGAGGCACTGAGTGGAAGCGAAAGCCCCCAGAAGGCACTTTCAGGAAGGGCACTGAACCATCAGAACTATAGAGAGATGCAGAGGCCTGCCTTGTTAGATGGTGAGCTCCCTGTCACTGGAGGCAGACAAGCAAAGGCAGCTTGGCAGGGAGACCCTTGCGAGAGGATTCAAGCAGCAGACAGGCAGTCGGTGACCTAGAATCTGGGCACCAGGAGAATTGGGCGGTGTCTGTTTTTTGCTCATCGTTTTATGGTCGGGGTTTGACGCAACGCTTGGCTTGTAAGGGAATTTTTATTTATTTTGTATTTTTTTAACTCTTTTAATTAACAAAATCCTTAATGCTTATTTATTTTTGAGAGAGAGAGAGAGAGAGAGAGAGAGCATGAGCAGGGAAGGGGCAGAGAGAGAGGGAACAGAGAGAGCCCGATGCGGGGCTCGAGCTCAAGAACCATGAGATCATGACCCGAGCCAAAGTCAGCGCTTAACCGACTGAGCCACCCGGGCGCTCCTTGTAAGAGAATTTAAAATACTCCCGGGTGGCATCTGAATTTCTTTCTGTGCTCTCTGGCTTCTGCCGATCTGGCTCCCACCTTCCCCTCCAAACTGTCTTCTCCCCATTCTCACTTCCCTCCAACCGGCTTCCTTTCTCTCCCCGCACAGGGCTTTCTTCATGCTGCTCTCGCTGCCCAGAATGCCCTTCCTGCAGATCTTGGCATGGCCAGCCTCCAGATCTCAGGACAGATGCTATAGTCCCTTCCCAAGGAAGCTTGCCCTAACTACCTTGTTAAGGAACTGCTCTCCTCTCCCCGCGCCTCTCTGCACCATTTTCCTGTTCTATTTTTATCTGTTGTGCTTG
This sequence comes from Panthera uncia, assembly GCF_023721935.1. NCBI lineage: Eukaryota > Metazoa > Chordata > Mammalia > Carnivora > Felidae > Panthera > Panthera uncia. Next base: position 67,366,778 of record NW_026057586.1, read on the forward strand.
CCACCGTCTGTAATAATCCTATTGTTTTGTCCCCTGTCTCTCCAAGTAGAATGCAAGCTTGTTCCCTGCTACATCTCAGAGCTTGGCCCGGGGCCTGGCGCACCATAGATACTCAGTAAGTATTTGCAGACTGAGGTGTGTGTTTTAGGATAACATTAGATGCTAGAACAGGCAAGCCCCCAATTCAGTGGCTTGACACAATGATGGTGTTCTCAGTCGGTAGACAGCCCTCCAAGGACCCAGGCTCCTTCCATTTTCTGGCTCTCTCCTCCCCTAGGATCCCAGAGACTCTCACATTCAGCTGGTAGATGGAAAAGGGGAGAGAGCAAGGGATTTGGGGGTTGGGGGGAGGGGTTGTGAGCCAGGCCTAAATGTGGCTTATGTGGCTGCTGCCCACATTCTGTTAGTCAGAATTCAGTCACATGGGCGCACTGAAGAGCCAAGGAGGCTGGAAATACGGTCTATTTGCCTTGGAAGGAAGGGAAATGGGTTGGATGAGCAGGTGGCGGTCTCAGCCACAGGGGTGAATGAATGAATGAATGAATGAAAACAATGACCTTTTGGGGCAACTGCGCGGCTCAGTCAGCTCGTCTTCAGCTCAGGTCATGATCTCACGGTTAGTGAGTTCGAGCCCCGCGTCGGGCTCTGTGCTGACGGCTCAGAGCCTGGAGCCTGTTTCGGATTCTGTGTCTCCCTCTCGCACTTTCTGCCCCTCCCCCACTTGTGCTCTGTCTGTCTCTCTCTCTCTCTCTCTCTGTTTCTCAAAAATAAACATTAAAAAAAAGAAAGAATAAAACGATCTTTTACGTATCTCGCAATTCAAGATCCCTTATAAAAGTCCGAGTCCTGCTGATCCAGGAAATCCAATGCCAGTTGCTACCTGTCCTGTTATAACCGCACGGCTGGAATGATGGAAATTCATGCCAGGGCCCAAATGCGTAGCCCAAGGAACAGACAGCCAGAGCGGCGAGGGTGCTGGATCCAGGCTTCAGCAACCCAGAGATCTGGGCTTTGCTGAGAGGTGCCTGCACGGAGCAACCCTCGCCCCTGCAGGGCAAGGGAGACTTGAGCCTGGCTCCGCCTGGGATACAGCCCGCCTCGCCTCGCCTCGGGAGGGGATAGGAGGGCAGCTCTCCAGGGAGTTTAGCTTACCTCCATAGGCATCAGGAAATATTTGCTGAGTGCCTTTCTGGGGCTGCTTCCTTTCTCCCGGGGTTAGTAACTGGGAAGTGCTCAGGGCGCGCCTAGCATACCGTAAGCCCTAAGTAAGTGCTCGCTAGCATTACCCTTTTCATCCTTCCCAGGGACTCCATGCATTCACCCAATATCCGGTGCCCGTCCCTGCCCTTCGCTGAGCTCTTGGAAACTGGCAGTGAACAAGAAGGATGGAGCTGGAGAATTACAATAGACATCAATTGGCCCCCCGACATCACTCAGGAATGGCACCAACGGAAGGAAAACCGCCTGGAGGAAGGTGTCAGGACTACCAGAGCGCCCCGAGAGACTTGACCCAGCCCCGTGGAGCCGAGAGGTCGGGTCTGGCTCACCTTCTCTGACCCCGCACGCGCGCGCACCCTCAGTTTGCACTGGGGGCACCTGCAGTGGGGACATTCCCCCGGACAGGCCCTTCTCCTGGCGGGTGTCCAGAGCCGGCCTGACCCCAGGAGATCTGGCCCATGCCAGCGCCCACGGCCCTGTCATTCCCCACCAACCCGATGTTGCAGCAGCCTCCCTGAGACGGGGGACCCCCCGAATGGGGAGAGCCCAACGCGGAGGAGGGTCAGTGGCTGCGGGTGACAGCCGGCCTCCACGCTTCCCGTCTCTGGATCCCAAGGTAGAATTGTCCACCGGAGGAAATGTCCAACGGCCGCCCTCCCCCAGATCTTTCACCCCGATCAGCCGTTATTGGATTGAAAGTCAGCCGGCCGTATGTTCAGCTGTGAAGGCAAAGAGTCAGCTAAGTGGACGGGTACAAAATTCTGGAAAAAAGGCTATCAATGACTTGGTGTAAACACAGCCTACTCGAGGATTTAATAATACAGTTTAGCTTTCTGGGGATAACATCCTCACCTCTTTATATCATGAGAGCTTACTGCTTGATAGTCACACATTGGGATTTCATATCACGCACGCAAGTAAGGCGTGAATCTGGGGGGCTGGAGGGAGCGGTGTCCTCAACACGGGCCGCCCCCACAGCTTGCCCCAGAGACCCCGCAGGTCTGGGACGAGCCGGCGTTGGGACAAGGGCCTGGCCACCAGCCCCAGGAAAAGCACCCCCAGGGAAAAGGTCGCCAGATCTGGAGGTCCCGAGCCCCCTATCACCACCAGCAATAGGAACAAAAGCCAGCCAACCTCTCCCTCCTGTCTGCACCCAGCCCCAGGAGCCGAGGGATGGGGGAAGGGGGCTGCAGGGGGAGGGCAGGAAGAAGCGGGGGGGGGGGGGGGGGGAGTGGCAGGGGCCCGTTGCGCCTTCCTCAGGAGGCCAAGGGCACCCGGGACGTGGAAATTAAAAAGGAGGAGGGGAGGCCCAGCATATTAACTTCTTTAATCTTTCATTTCTGACACAGATTGTGGTCCCTCATTTCAAAGAATTTCAAGCTAATGTCTGGAGGGCAGAAAAATCTATTTCCCAATACGTGGCTCCAGCTTTTTCACCAATCGACTGCCCTTCCTGGTACAATCAGCCAAGCATTGATTTTTCTCTTTTTCTTTTTTTTTCTTTCTCTCTCTCTCTCTCTCTCTTTTTTTTAATGCTAGAGCATCATCCAAAAATCTATCAATACAAACAACATCTTTGGAGAAAACACCAAGCTGCTTCTTAATTAACCCCGAAGCTGCTGGCCTGAGTTTGTGGGGCCGTTTCTGGGAGCCTCAACCTGGGGACACATTTGTGTCCCTTCTCAGAGCGTTAGTCTCTCTCCGGAATCTCCAGTATCCCTGTGTTGGAACGAACCCTGTAGCACTGGGACCGCACGAGGCTATTTAAATGTAAAGTAATTGTCATTAGCAAAAATTAAAAATTGGGTTCCTCTGTCAAACGAGCCACACTCCACGCGCTCAATAAGCCACGTGTGGCCCATGGCCACCATATTGGATAGCGGAGGCCTAGCGCACTCTGTCAGCAAAGAAAGTTCTGCTTTAGAAAAAAGGAAGCAGCAGCCAGGGACAGTATGTAAACAAATGTGTGTTCCACTAAAACCTGATTTACAGAAACAGGCATCGGGTCGAATTTGGCCCACAGGCCATAATCCAACTCTTGCTTGAGTGGCTTCATCAGAAAACATAAGGGTCTCAGAAGGTTGGAAATATCAGTGTTGGGGGCACCTGGGTGGCTCAGTCAGTGAAGCTTCCGACTTCGGCTCAGGTCGTGATCTCGTGGTTCGTGGGTTCGAGCCCCGCGTCGGGCTCTGTGCTGACAGCTCGGAGCCTGGAGGCTGCTTCGGATTCTCTCTCTCTCTCTGCCGCTCCTTGGCTCGCAGCCTGTCTCTTTCTCAAAAATAAATAAATATTAAAAAACAAAGAAGAAATATTCGTGGTAGAACTCTAGAAAGGGCACGTACAGGTGTAAGGGCTGGAAACATTTCGTATCTTGGTTCAGGGGATGGTTCTATGGGGTAACGTGATATTTGTGCATTTTAGCGTCTACAAATTGTCTCTCAATTTTCAAAAAATCTTTAGAAAGTGAGACTGTCCTAGGGAGATAGACTATCTTGGAATGTCAGAATCCTTTAAGATTCCTGAGCAGTCTTATCGCATGGGACCCCACTGGGGTTTCGGAGGCCTCCCAACTGGGGAAGATGCCTGGGGGCCTCCCGTGCGCAACCCCCTTCACCAGACCCGTAGTATTCAGAAGGGTTCTGGGGGCTGAGAAAAAAATTTAACAACGAGAGCGTCTGAAAGGTCCAATCTGTGTGTTTGTGGCTTTTAAGGATGTGAGAATCCTTGAGAGAAGCTGATACAGGGCAGGACTTGGAACGGAATCTGGCGGGCGTGGGGCTGGGGTGCGGGGGGGTGGGATGAGACTGGGGCTGAGCCTGGAAATTTCTGAGGCTCTAATTCCCACTTTGGCCGGGGCTCCTCCCATCTTCTATAGTTTGCACGTTGGGTTTCTGAGTAAGAACTCACCTGTGGAAATACTCCAGCTCAAACCACTGCCTCTTGGTGCTGGAGTGTTTTAGCCCAAAGCGAGCGGCAGACCGGAGAGGCAAAAGCACACGCTCTAGGGCCAGAAGGCGAGGTGCAGATCCTCGTGTTAGCTGTGTGACTCTGGGGAAGTCGCTTCCCCGCCTTGTGCCTCAGTTTCCCTCTTGGTTAAAAATGGGGTGAAGGATGGGACCCCATTTGCAGGTTGTTGGGAAAATAACATCCAGTCGTGCTTGAAAAGCACTTTAAAGCAACGAGTGCTCAGCATCTGGTGTTGGTTAAAGAACAAGGACTTTGGAGTCGGCCTATGACCGCCCCTTCATTCACTCCTCCAACGGTCTTCACAGATGGTGACACCAGGCTTTGGGAAAGGGGGCAGACTGGCGAAGGCACCTCTCTTTCCTTACCCCCCAGGTCCTACCCCATTGCTTATATTCCAGCCGCCCCACCTCCAGGTCCCCGCAGCCTGCCCCCTCGTTAGGATACCCAGGGCTCAGTCTTGAGGAGCTATCACTGTCCGATGTCCCCGGAGTGAGCTGGGCAGAGAGAGGCTGTCCCAGAGCTGGCCCTGGCTGCCCCCGGCATCCCATCCCAATGGTCCTGACTCCCACCCGCGGGATCCTGCCCCCTGTCACCCCACAGCTGAAGGAGGCTCCACTCTGGGCCCACGGGTAGCCCGATGCACCTGCCCATCATCCATCCTGGTGGCCTCTTTCCCAGAGGAGCCCTCAGTCCGAGTCACTCACTTGACAACTATTTATAGGACCTACTACGTGACAGTCTGGGTTGCTGAAGGCAGAGGGGGTAAGAGAAACGCGGTCCACTCTTATGGACTTCATGTCTGGTTAGACGCTCAATAACTAAGTAAAGACCATTTCACTTGGCGATCAGTTAAGGAAAAAATAACTGGACAGATTGGGAGGAGGTGTTGTCAGGGAGGGCTCCCTGGAGGAGGTGGCAAGCACCCAGAAACCCTACGGAGAGGAAAGAGCCAGACGCAATGCAGGTCTGGGCAAGGGGCATTCCAGGCAGAGGGAAAAGCCCGCGAGAACAGTCAGTGCCCCACAGCCCTCTGCGTGCCTGTCTCCTGCCCGCTCTGTCATTCAATGACAGCGCCTGGTGCAAGGGTCTGGGTTCAAATCCTGTTTCAATCCGTTCTCAGTGGAGTGATCTCAGGCAAGGCCCCTCCTGGGCCTCAGTTTCCTCACTGAAAACTGGAGAGGCTCACGCACCTGCCGGGGGCTTACAGTGAGGGTCAAAGCAGGGGTGTAAAAGGCTTAGCACGATGCCCGCCTCGTGGTGAGTACTCGGCCAACATTAAGCCAAGACAGAAAATCCATCACCCCTGACGCCAGACAAGGCCTAATTATAGACGCCCAAAAGGTCTCTTTTCAGCTCCTGTGACTCGGGACAAGGGCCAAGGAAGCTCGGGCTGCCCAAGCGAGGAAGGTTCTCCCTGCGGTCATGTGGTCTCTGCCAGCTGGCTGGCCCACTCCCCCTCTGCCGCTGGCCCTGCGGCACCTGGCCGAGCCAGACCGTGCAGCAGGCAGCACAGGGGGCAAGGGACAGGGGCTCGGGCTGGCCTGACCGATGAGGAACGGCGGGGGGGGCGCCTCGTTCTCCCCATCTGCCGAGGGGAAATACCCATGCAACTTGCTCCCCGGGGCTCTGTGAGGATTCAGAGAAGGGCCTGGTACTTAGGCGGGGCCCTGTTCCACCTCCCCAGTCTACAAGGACACGCGTAAATGTGAAATTAGTTGTAATGTAGGCAGATGTTCCCGGAGGCTTTCTTTTCTTTTCTTCAGCAAATAGATGCAGAGCCCCTTGATGTGTCTGGCTCTGTGTTAAGTGCTAGGTACACAAAAATGCCCATGACGGCCACCCAAGGGCTTACAGGGCCAATGAAGAGGGTCACTGAGGTGGCCGGGGCATGTTTAACCGGCTCAAAGAACAAACTAGCCTCTTTATTCTTCCACTGGCTTGTTTATTCAGCTCTGCAGGACCCCAGGCCTTGTCCAGCATGCCTTGGTGTCTGAAATCTGCTGGGCAGGAGGTGGGGGGACCTGATCTCCGCCCCCCGAATGTGGGACCCTCTGCCTTGACCTTGGCCTCCAAGATGACTGTACTTAGCTCAAGATCTGAGTTCAAGTCCTGGGCCTGCCCCTGCCCCGCTGGGCAAGTACGTTGCCCTGCTGTGCCTTAGTGTCCTCATCTATGACACGGGTGATGGTAACAATGACAAGGCTCCATCAGGGCTCTTTCGTGGGGTGTTAGCACACAGATGATCTGTGTCCGTCTGGAGGATGATGATGATTCCAGCACCAGTATGAGCCTGGGCTCACCATTGGATGATTTGGGACAGGATTTTACTACTCTGGGGCCATTTCCAGGCCATTCTCCGGAAATGAGAGTTCTGAGCTAAGTAGAGGTGACTACCCTAGATTCTTCCTTTCTTCCCGTTACCACAGAATTGTCGCTGGGAGGAGGTTCATCAGGCAAAGACTACATTTCCCAGCAGCCCTGGCATCCGGGTCGGGTCACGTGACTCGCTCTGGCCCATGCACTATGGGAGGAAGTGGTGTGCATCACTTCAGGACCCGCATGGTTAACAAGTGCCTGTATTTACTCATCCCTTGTTTCCCCATCTGCCAGCCGAACGGACGGGACGCCCAGCCACATGCTGAAGAAGGTAGGACCACAGACGGAAGGAAGGAGCCTGGGTGCCAGAATCACTGCATAGAGGGGGGCCACCCAACCGGGAATGCCAGCAGTGGTGTAATGTAATGAGAAATAAAGTTTTATTGTGCCAGACCACAGAAGCACCCATTTTCAGTGTCAATGCAGCCAGCATCTCCTTAATGACTACATATATACAAAGGTCGTATGTGCATCATCTGCTTTAACACTCAGCAAACTTCTAGAACCAATAACGCAAGCCGCTCATTTTGGGGGGAGGGGGGTCATCTCTGCACCCAGTGTGCGGCTCGAACCCATGGCCCAGTCACCAAGAGTCGGGTGTTCTACCGACAGAGCCAGCCAGGCTCCCCGCAAGCCACTAATTTTTTTGAGCATTTAGTTGGGGCCAAGCATTATTTTCTCCTTTATCTTAACCACAATTCTATTAAGTTATAAGCTAGGCTCATAGGATTATTGGTATTCCCACATTATAGACGAGGGAACTGAGACTCAAAAACGTTCAAAGAGCTGCCCAGAGTCATCAGCGGGGAAGTGCAAGTAGCCAGGTGAGAAGCCGGAGTCCACATCCTAAACCGCTGTGCTCCCTGGCCTTCCAGAACCCACACAGGTGGGTGTGACAAGCCCAGATTTACCAGCGAGGACACAGAGGTTCACGGGAGGCCCCTAACTTGGCCGCAGTCACAGAACTAAGTGGCAGAGGCTGGCTTAGAACCCAGAGCTGTCCAGCTCCCCTCCTAGTGTGTTTGCCTCATCCACACGGCCGCCTCAGCTGCTGCCTCTTCCATAGGCGTTAAAGCCCTGGCCCTGTTTCCATCCACCGGTGTTACGGTGCCATGGCTAACGGCGACCCTGGCATCCATAGAGCCTGTTATGATGCTAAATAAATTTTTCTCTTGGCGGCTTTGGCGCTTATTAAGCACCTGGGAGGCTGTGAGTGCCTCACGCTGTCCAAAACACTCTTAATTACTGTCTAATCAAGATATCTTTCACCGCAGAAAAAAATCAGACAGGAGAGAGGGGGAAGGGTTCCGTGCGTGCAACTTTCACGGCCAGCGTTGGGCATCGCCTCCCAGCCATGGCATCCCCTGAGTCTCGGTCAGCGAAGGGGGGGCAGAGAAATGAGGAGGGAGGGAAACCGTCTCTGAAAGAGGCTTTAACTTTCACCCAGCTTTCCCGCTCCGTGGACTTGATCTGGAGGTCAACGGGAACAAGCGAATGGTGAAGACGGACGGGCGAGAATACTACTTGTGATTCGGCTCAGTGTTGCCAAAGGGAAATATTGGAAACATCTAAAATGTTCAGCATCAGGGCCCGTGTTAAATAAACAGGTGCATAGGTGTAAGGGAGTACTATGCAGTCGTTAAAAAGAACGCCCTGGAGCCATTTGGGCTGCCACAGAACAATCCAGAAGAAAAAGCTGCCTGTGGGACAATGCGCCTCCTGTTCTCCCATTCCAAAACAAAAGGACGGTTACCGTCGCAGCCAGCATGTTTTGAGAGCGTAAAATACTCTATTTCGGGGGATCCCATTCATGGCCTCACTCAACCCCTGCCAGAATCCTATGATGTAAGAGCTGTTACCTTATAGAGGAGGAAACAGAAGCTCAGAGAAGTTCAGTAACGCGTGGCCCAGGGTCACGTCCTTAGTGAGGGGCGGGGCTGGGATTCACACCCAGGAAGTCTGAAAGCCACCGCTAACCATGAAGGTACACAGCCTCCCCAGACACAAATGAGCATCGTGGCTGACAGGAGATTTCCATTTCTTCGAAATGGGGAGAGTGGGAGGTGCAGGGCGTGCGGGAGGTTGCTGGAAATCAAGGGGATCAAGTGTTAACAGCCATATAGAGGCAGGAAGCAAAGCCTATAGCTTTCAAAACATAAACTACTGGGAGCAAGACCTCCTACCTAAAACCAGGATCCCCAAAGGGCAAGAGACTTGAAGAAATAATGGAAGTAGGGGGAAAAAAACAGCACACACAAGTGAAGGGCAGAAACATGGATTTTTGGGGCGCCTGGGGGGGCTCAGTCGGTTAAGCGTCTGACTTCTGCTCAGGTCAGAATCTCGCGGTTTGTGAGTTCGAGCCCCACGTCGGGCTCTGTGCTGACAGCTCAGAGCCTGGAGCCTGCTTTGGATTCTGGGTCTCCCTCTCTCTCTGTTCCTCCCCCACTCGCTCTCTGTCTCTCTCTAAATAAATAAACAATTTTTTTTTAATTTTTTAAAGAAAAGAAAAGAAACACAGAGTTTTGTCTGGCTTGGCTTAGACTCGGTGAGGACAAAAAGTTTCCCTTACCACTTTGGAATTTAAAGCTGTATCCCCCACATGGAAAGGAAGCTCCAAACTGAGACCAGGAAGGATGACGTCGTGGCGAACCAGGCAGAAGCAAATGCTAAATCTTTCTGGAAGGTACCACACACACCCGCAAGCACAGCATCCAGGATTCCCGTAAATTCTGGTCACGCCAAAGATGAGTTTGCAACCCCAGATTAACAAACCACGACACAAATGTCTGGCAAGACACCAGAGGAACATATTTCCCTTGAAGAGTTAGCCGTGAAGGGATAGTGTGGGGCAAGACTGTGGCTTTTTACTTAATACACATCGGAGGCAGGTTGAATTTCTTAGAAGGAGCTCATACTGCTTTCTTCTTCGGCTTTAAAATATGAGATATTTGGGGCGTCTGGGTGGCTCGGTCGGTTGACTGTCCGACTCTTGATTCTGGCTCAGGTCCTGATCTCACGGTTCGTGAGATCGAGCCCCGCGTCAGGCTCTGCGCAGACAGCAAGGAACCTGCTTGGAATTCTCTCTCTCTCTCCCGGCCTCTCCCCTGCTCGCTCTCTCTCTCTCTCTCTCTCTCTCAAAATAAAGAAACATTTTTAAATAAATAAATAAAATACAAGATATTTAAGCTGCACAGAAACACAAGAAGGAAGACAGGAGAGAGATGGGAAAAAAGAGAGGGAAAAAGCTTTTGTGGCCCCACTCCCCCCCCTCCAAGATTGTTCCCCCACCCCACCCCTCCCCCCCAGCTCTGGTCACGGTCCCTGGCCTTGGTGATGCTTCCTAGGACCGAGTTGGGATCCTTCCCATTTTCCAAGGATGTTTTCATATGTAGTGATTGGCTACTTCATGTAAAATCCATCACTGGGGTCTGTGGCCCTAAATTGCCTCCCCCAGAATCCCTTTAATTTTGCTCCTGGCATCAGTCGATTACCAATCTCCTTGTCTCTACCCCTCAAAGATCCCTCAAGCCCCACCCCCTTCCTCCTTCCCCAGCCCCTCCTCCGTCCCCAACACACCTCATGCCTTGCTCTGAGAGCATATTTTCTCAGCTCTTCTGCCCACCATCCTCCAGCCCATCCACCAGCCAGCAGCCAGAGTCTTCTTCCCAGCATGCAAATCGGATTCCTCACCCTCTTGAAACGTCCCAGTGGGTTCCCTGTCGCTCAGAATAAACTACAAGTTCCTGGGTGACCCAGTCCCCACTGGCCCGGCCCCTGCGATCACCCACTGTGTCCCTCCTGTCCGCCTTCTTCTACTCACCCTGTTCTACTCACACTGGCCTCGTGCCAGGCCTATGACCACACAGCCCAGGCAGCCTGCACAGGGGCACAACCCATTGCCTGGTCACATGTCCCCGCGCAGGGAAACCTCTTTCCGGTCTTCAGATTCAGGCTAAACACCTTTGCCTTCAGGAAGTCTCCCTGTGCCCGCCTAGAGCAGACACTGTGGGTATCTGTGGTAATGATCCGCGCCCCCCCCCAAGGATGCCCATACCCTCACTCCAGACCCTGTGAATATGTGACCTTACCTGGCAATAGAGAGTTTGCAGGCATGATTCAGCTAAGGATCTTGAGATGGGAAGATTATCTTGGATTATCAGCGTGGGTCCGATGCCATCGTGAAGGTCCTAGTTAAGAAAGGGGGGGGGGGGCGCCTGGGTGGCTCAGTCGGTTAAGCAGCCGACTTTGGCTCAGGTCACGATCTCGCCATTCGTGGGTTCGAGCCCCGCGTCCGGCTCTGTGCTGACAGCTCAGAGCCTGGAGCCTGCTTCCGATTCTGTGTCTCCCCCTCTCTCTGCCCCTCCCCTGCTCATACTCTGTCTCTCTCTGTCTCAAAAATAAATAAACGTTAAAAAAATTAAAAAAAAAAAAAGAAAGGGGGAGGGACTCATGGGGCGCCTGGGTGGCCCAGTCGGTTAGGCGTCCAACTTCAGCTCAGATCATGATCTCGCGGTTCGTGAGTTCAAGCCCCGCGTCGGGCTCTGTGCTGACGGCTCAGAGCCCGGAGCCTGCTTCGGGTTCTGCGTCTCCCCCTCTCTCGGCCCCTCCCCAGCTTGCGGTCTGTCTCTCTCAAAAATAAATAAACGTTAAAACAATTAAAAAGAAAAAAGCAGTTTATCTTTTCCAGACACATCTCAAGCAGGACCTCTTTAGGTCTTCCTTTCTTGCCTTTTCGTAGACAACGCATTTGAGCCCCTTGGCCCACTTCCTGTGACACTTACTAATTTGGGTGCCTTGGCTCTCAAACGGGTTCCTTGGCAGGAACCCTGCCGGTTCCTCTCCATTCCCTAATGTCTGGCACACAGTAAGCGCCCAATGCTTGCTCACTTGTACAGCCTCCCCTCCTTGGCTGCAAGCCTGAGAGGCCTGGGAGCTCCTCCCACACCCCTGTCCCATGATGGGTCCCAGGCCCAGCAGATGGCCACAGCTGGAATCTGAACATGCTAAGAAGATTCCAAGAAGCCTCTAGAAGGAGAGCAAAAGAGATGGGGAGGCAGAGCCAAGGGACTGGCGCAGCGGGACAGGGCAACCCCTTCCTCCCCCAGCCCCATATCCCAGGCCCTAAGTCAGAATGAGGCACCCTCGCTCTGTGCCCCATCGGCATGGATGGTCCTGGAAAGAAGCTTCTCCATCCTGCTCACAAGCTCCCCCTGGGTGGCGTTTGGAGGGCTCCAGGGGAGGGGGGTTATGAAGACACCCTTCTCCAAATTGCTGAACAAATAGATGAAGACAGGGACACTGAGTTCTGAATCCAGGGCCAGACTTGCCCCAGAAGGTCCACGCAGACAACCAGAGTGGTTCGACTGGAAGAAATGAACGAACACAGTGCACGCACACACACACCCCCCAGCCATGCATCCTGGGCAGGGCCTGGCCCGACTTGTCTCGGCCCTCCGGCAGGGCTGCTGTGACAGGTCAAGACGTGTGGTTAAAGCACTCCCTGGGACCTGCAAAAATGCACTCATCCCCTCGGTATACGTTGGATAAACACCTACTGCGTGCCAGGCACCGTGCTAGGCTCTGAGGACCCGGCATAAAACGAAATGGGCAGAAAGAGTAAGGAGGGTGTCGGGACCCCTGGGTGGTTCAGTCCGTTGAGCATCTCAATTCGGCTCAGGTCATGATCTCACGGTTCGTGAGTTCGAGCCCTGCGTCAGGCTCTATGCTGACAGCTCAGAGCCTGGAGCCAGCTTCAGATTCTGTGTCTCCCTCTCTGTCCTTCGTCCACTCATGCTCGCTCTCTCTCTCTCTCTCTCTCTCAAAATAAATAAAGAAACATTAAACAAAATAATAGTAAATAAAGACCAAAAGAAGCCCAGGGAAAGTTTTGAGCAAAATCGGAACCCACCCTCAGAGGAGCTCGAAACAGGTGTTTCCTCGCCTTGGCATTCGCAGACATCTGGGCTTTCCCCCCAAAAAAACCCCTGCCTCCCCTTCCTGTGGGCAGCTGCTCCCAACTCTTGAATGTTCCTGGCACATTCTCAAAAATTAGAATCCTTGGCCACCCTGTCAAAACGATTAAATCACTAGACACGACACTAAACAAGTCGGGGATGACGGCGAGAACCACAACACGGCATAACAAAGAATCCATGGCCGTCTCTCCTCGTATCTGGTCACCATTTGCGTGGACTGCGCCCCGCCCTGTCCCAGTTCTCTTACATACTTCCAGGGGGAGTTCTGGCTCATTCCAGCAAACACCTCATCTTTCTTTGGGTCAGTTTGACCTTGGACTTCACCTCCTAACAATGGTGCTCCTTGCCATTGACCAAACCTTCTCAGTATGTGCCACGATGAAGCTTGGTTGGCCAGAAGGAGAGGGCGATCCCACTTTAAAGGCCTTCTGGGGAAGGATCCCCAGCCATCTGCTGGTGAGTAATGACTTGGGAATCGCAGGGGCCCCTGTTCTTCCCCCAGCTGGGTGCCCCCGGGGTCGATGGCGTGAGTTGTCTGGGCTTCCTCCTCGCTGGGAATTAGATTCACCCACAGAGCTGGGAAGGAGTTGAAGCTGTCCGAGCCGGTGAAGGTCGGCGCACTCATTCTGGAATGATCTCACCCAGCAGTGAGTCAGTGGCGTGGCTGTCGATTCCTCCATCAGACTTGTATCTGCCGCACACCTGGGCCTGCCCTCCAGGGCTTCTCGTGGCTTGGCGCCTGCTGATCTGGCCAGCCTCTCCTCCTTCCACATTCCACCTTTGCTTCCTAATTCCAGCCTCACCAAAGCAGCCCACGGTTCCTCTTCATCCTCTGTACCTTTGCACCTGCTGGCCTGGCCATGTGGAACACCATTCCCCTCTTTCTGTCCCTGGCAAATTCATGCTCCATACCCAGCTAAAATGTCCCCTTCTCTGGGAAGCTCGTCAGTGTTGAGCCTGACTCTGATCCTCATCTGTCATTCTGGGGATGACACTCCCCCATCGGACAGGGAGATCCTCCGGGGTGGACCCTGGGGTCTCATGCCCTCACAGTCCGCCAGCACCCAGTACCGGCAGTCCCTTTGGTCCATGCGCTTTAAACTCCTGGGCCTCAGTTTCCTCAGCTGGAGAATGGGATCATCGTTTCAGCCTCCCAGCCTTGTGGGGAGCTAGGCGTGTGGAGCTCCACACGGAAGGCGCACAGGTCAAGAGGAGCAAGTGGCTGCCCCTCACAGCAGCCTGGGAGGCCAGAGCAACGCGGACCTCGGCCTAGGGTGGGGGAAGAAAGCAACGATTAGAAGCACAGACCACGGATCATGGTCTGCTCAGAGCCACCTTCCTCCCTTGTCCTCCCCCGACCCTACGGAGCAGTCCCTGCCAGGCTAACACTCGCTGACCTCATACCACACCGGTCAAGAGACCAAAAGGAGAACTTTGCGCCCAGCCAAGGGCCAGCTGTCCTCACAGGAGTCACGAGGCTCGGCACAGAAAGCTGAACCCAAGGGTAGCCAAGGCTCTCGCCTCCTGCCCTCGGCAAGGCTGACACAGAACAAGGCAGGGCACCCCCGGGTCCTGGGGAGGGGGCGTCCTGGTACCAGGAGCCTCCCACACATCACCTTAAATCCCCACCCTAGCCCAGGGAAGTATGCGCCTCTGGCATCCCCACTCTGCAGATGGGGAAACTGAGGCTGAGTGTTGCGTGATGGGCCCAAGGTTTCACAGGACTTGAACCCACCTCTGTCAGACACTCTGATCCTCCTTGCTTCTAAAACTCAGTGAAAGTTTTTGCGGTCAGCGTTGGTAGCCCGGGGACACCCTTCTACACCCCCGCGTTGGGACCGCTTGTTCTCTGGGTGCAGCGAGGAGGCCTTTGGGAAATAGCAAATAAAGACGTGGGTTCTCATCAAGGCCCCTTGGTCCCTCCACCAAGGGTCCGAGGGCTCCTCTCCTGGGGAGCCCAGCTGAGCTGCCCCCATAACCCGCGGCCTGGACAGAGGAGGCTTGTGCCAGGAGGCTGAGCCCTACTTGGCCCCTCCTTCTGCCTGGGGTGGGTCAGGACGAGGTGCAAATCCACGCTGTCACCCAGTGACCTGCAATTATTGAGTGCCTACTGTGTTTGCTGCCCAGAGAGTGGCTCTCTGGCACCTCTTCGCATGTGCCCTCATGGTCCCACCTCCCAGGCTTTATGCCTGCTGGTCGGATCCCCCCCCATCCTCTCAGCAAACACCCACTGATCCTCAGGGACAGGGCGGTACCCAAGATGGGCACAGTCCCTTCTCTATTACCATGTGGGGGAGACAGCCAATCACTAAGTAAGTCAAGATTGCACGGGGGGTGGGGGGTGGGGGGTGATGGGGGGAATGAGCTGAGCACCGTGCAGAGAGTATGGTTAAGTGTACAGTCAGAGGGGACTGCCTGGAGGAAGAGGTCCCTGAGCTGAGAGCTTAGAGGAGAAGACGCTGCCATGCAAAGGGCCGAGGGAGGATCCCGGATTGGGGGAGAGGAGTGAGAAGGATTTGCACAGCCCCTGCCCCGCAGTGAGGCTCCATCAAGGTCATTCTCTGCGTCTGCCATCTGACCTTCACCATCTGACCACACCACCCTTCAGCGGCTGGTCTCCCATTGCAAAGCACTCGACAGTTTGTAAGACAGGCTCCTCCTCGAGAGCCTCCAGGCTCCTCACATCCGCCGTAAGATGCATAGACGAGGAAACTAAAGCTCGGAGGGGAAAATGGCATCCAAGGTCACACAGCCGGTGTCCCCTTCCTCACCCGGGCCCCTGCCCTTCTCCACCTGCCTCGCCATTTTCCCCAGTAGGCAGTGGCTGAGGGAC
This sequence comes from Panthera uncia, assembly GCF_023721935.1. Classification (NCBI taxonomy): domain Eukaryota; kingdom Metazoa; phylum Chordata; class Mammalia; order Carnivora; family Felidae; genus Panthera; species Panthera uncia. The sequence continues at coordinate 67,382,147 of NW_026057586.1, forward strand.
CCCTGCCTGCATCCCCTCCCAGGCCCACCAGCCTCCCCAGAGGGGAGACAGCTCTGCACCAGCCCATATATAACCCACTCCACGTGCCTTCTCTGCATTAATAAATGGGGAACCAAGGGGTCATAAATCCTGGGGCTGCCAATGTCCCCGGGACCAGCTCTTTCTCTGGCCACGCACTAGTACTTTTTACAACCCATTAATTAGTCCCTCTAATAAAGTTTGACAAAATGATAACTTGCCCATGAAAAGTGTTGTAATAAATACATTTTCCCTAACTTTCAACCATTCGAGCATGGCCGCCTCATAAACCCTCCGCCATGGTTCACTGCCTTATTGTCTCTCTATATTTTTCCATCACCATGGAAGTTCAGGGCCTGGGGCCTCATGGACTCAGGAGAGGCCTGGGCCTGACTCCGGGTGCCCGGCACCTCCGAGGAGACAGTCATGGGCCGTCCCTCCCCTGCTCACAGACCTGCACTGGCTCCCACCGCCCGGGACAGCGGCTCCTAAACTCAGAGCTCATCTTCCTGAGTCCTGCTTTATCCCCGTGGCATCGGAACGAACAGCGTCTCTAAGTTACGTTGTCTTCAAACTGACGCGCTTTGAAAAATTCACTTTGCAAGGATATTTTATATCATCATTACAGAAAACTGGAAAAGCAGTGGAACCAGCCCTGAAAAGGAAATAAAAACAAACACGATGAAACAAAACAAAAGCTTGTCACCAAATCCCAGACAACCAGAACTACCGATTGCCTAGCTCTGAGCCTGCAGCCCGCCTTGTCTCTGTCGGAAAGGGGGGCAGGGGGGCCAGCCAGGACTAGAAAGGCATAAACGATGCATCAGCATAGAGTTGAGACTTTCTCCTCGGTGTAGCTGGACGGTCTGAAAAAGGATTGCAAGAACCTTCTTCCCCCTGGAAGAGTCTCTGTGGTTGAACGCCATGTCCCTAGAGGGATCCGTTTTGCAGCCAGATTGGTACCCAGTGGGGCCGGGGAGAGGGTGCTGGCTAGAGACGCTATCTGGAAGCAGCAGGTGTATTTGCCATCACCTTCACACGAGACACCGTCCTTCACGTTGTAGGGAAAGTTGGGAGAACAGCCACTGTTCGTATGAGAGAGTAAGCACCCCAGGGTGTGGTTTGTGGGGAGCAGGCCGGAGGAGTACCAGAACATCACGTGGACCTTCACCGAGATCCGGTTAGGTGTCCGATTCTCTGGGCTCACAGTCCCGAGCCTGCTTGGGATTCTCTCTCTCCCTCTCTCTCTCTGCCCCTCCCGTGTGCTCTCTCTCTCTCAAAATAAATAAACTTTTGAAAAATGGAATACTTAATGAAGGCATTACCTCCTTCCTGATCACTTTCTGATTACTTAACAAGAAGAAAGTCTCTGGGTATAAAGAAGGAGAGGGAAAAGAAGAAGGAGGAGGAGAAAAAGAAAGAGGAGAAGGAGGAAGAGAAAACAAAGTCTCTGTCTGGTGCCTCCCCTTTGGCTCTGTCCCTTTGTGACAGACGACAAGCAGACCCCGGGCTCGGAGCCCTCCGGGACTGCAGCACCTGGCCGGGTTCTCGCAAAACTGCTCCGTTCTGTTTTCCCTGCATTTTGGTTTAAGGGCACCGACTATTTAGGGCAAGTGAAACGCACTTCTCGTTTACGATACCAATATAACGTGTCCTTTTAAAATGCGCACCTTTAAGTTAAAAGGACGGGTCGATATAAAGAAAAGCGCCAAATACATGTGAGCACGGGTGGCCGTGAAGCCGAGGAAAGTCGTGAGTTGCAAGGTGAACGGTAGATGTGGGGGCGGCCCTGGCCGAAAGGCTCTCTTGGGGCGCGTGGCTGCCGCCAGCTGCACGGTCCGCTCGTCCCTGAACAACAGCCCCTCGCTCCACAGTTTACAAGGGCCCTTCCTAAGCTCAGTCTCAGCTGACGCGTCCCACGGCTAGTGACCCCTCTCCGCAGGCCTCGCCCAGGCCACGTCAGTCACAGGCCGAGACGGGCATCTTACAGGCTCTGCCAAACTGCGCCTCGTCCGTAGCCTAAGAGGAGGGCGCGACATGAGCCCAAGCGGCCAGAGGAGACTGAGGCTCAGAGAGGCTGAGGGACATTCCCAAAGCCACGGGGCAGCAGACTTGTTTCCTGTGGCTGCTGTAACGAATGACTACCAACTTGGAGGCTGAAAACAGCAGACATGTCTTCTTTTACAGTTCTAGAAGCCAGAAGTCTAAAATTAAGGTGTCAGCAGGGCCAAAGGCTTGGGGGGGGGGGGGGGCCTTCCTGGCCTCCTCCAGCTTCTGGAGGTCCCAGGCCTTCCTCCGCGTGTGACTGTCCCTCCAGCCTCTGCCTCTGCCTTCACATGACCTCCTCCTCTGTGGCATCTCTCCTTCTGTTTCTGAGGACACCTGCCATCGGTTGTAAGGGCCATCTTAACCCAAGTGGATCTCATCTCAGGATCCTTAATTACATCTGCAAAGACTCTTTTTCCAAACAGTTACATTCACAGGATCTAGGGACCTCTTTCCGGGGCACCACCATTGCACCCACTACAAGCGGGGTGAGGATTGATACTCTGAGCAGAGGGTTCTGGATCTCCCTACTCTAGATGAGCACGCACGCGCACGCACACACACACACACACACACACACAGGAGCCCACCTCTGTTGCTGGTCCCGCCACCTTCAGGCCCCTGTTTAATTAGGACAGAAGACTGAACTCTGCTCAATGATACCAGCCTCAACCCACCCACCTGCCTGGGGACCCATCTCTTTGAGGAAATTTATGGCCACAATTTAGTGGGTGAATTACGGCTGCCGGCACCCGTGCTGTGAGACTCGCCTGGGCACATTAAACCCACCCGCTGACGCCCCTCCACGCCGGAGCCGCCCTCGGAGAGCCCGTAAAACAGGGGGTGGCAGAGAACGGGGGCCCCCGTGGGAGCCCCGCGGAAGGCCCGGGACCGCAGCTGCTTCCGGAACTGGGCACAGAGGCCCGGGTCCCCGCCCAAGGGTTCCGTGGCTGGTTAAACTGTGGCGGGTCGTGTGCCCATTCTGGGTGCCAGCAGCCTGGCACGTGTCGTGCGTGGAGCAGTAGCACTGGCGCAGGGACCCGGGGCCCCGCACTGCACGCAGACCCGCATGTCAGCAGCCGCCCCCACCGAGGGATGTGTGAGCACAGTCACGTCTGAGAAGCGCTGGCGGAAAGCGCGGGTCGCAGCACAGCCCGTGCAAGCCCCGTGCACCTGTGAGGTGGCCCCAAACCTCTTGCAGACTTTCCTTCCTTTAATTTTTAATGTCTTTTTTATTTGGGGGATGTTTTTTAATGGTTTTTTTTTTTTTTGTCTTTTTAATTTTTCAATTTTTTTTATCTTTTTAATTGTTTTCATGTTTTCTTATTTTTGAGAGAGAGAGAGACAGACTGCCAGAGAGGAGCAGAGAGTGAGGGAGACACAGAATCCAAAGCCTGACGAGGGCTGGAGCTCACAACTGCCAGATCCCGATCTGAGCCGAAGTCCGACGTTCAACCGAGCGCCCCTCCCCCCACTTTTTTTTCTTAAATTAGAGCTGCCAGTGTCAGAGGTTAAGAAGCTCCAGACACTTTCAGTGATAAGGTTTCCTAGTGCCGTTAAGACAGCCAGACGGATCCGATTTTTCTATTTCCTCCGAGCTGAGCTTTTAAAACGTTTAGGACCAAGGAAACCTTATTTCGCAGAGGTCAACACACAAACCCCCCTGTCCTGGAGCCTTGACTAGATTGAAGACAGAGGTAAATGAAAGCAATGACAATAATGATAATAATGGACAGCAGGATCCCATCCTTGAGGGGGTGTTGGAGAATAAGGCCTCTGACCACAAGAGAAGGCGTGCAAACCCACGCCGAATAACCTCCAACCACGGAGGCAGGAGGCCACACAAGCCGAGCTGGGGCGAGGGAAGATTGCAGAAGCTGCTGGAGGGGGCTGGTGCAATCCAGGAAGACTCCCTGGAGGAGAGGAGTCTCTCTTCCCCTGGCCTCGGCGCCCTCTACCCTTCCTGTGGTGACGCACAGGCCTTCTCTCCGCCAGGCTGCAGCCTGGGCCTGGGTCTGCGGGCTCCTGCTTTGCATAAGTTGCCCTCTGCCGCTCTGTTCAGTCTCCTGGAGCTCAATCCAGGCAAAGATGCACTCAGAAGTGAAGTTCCAAATTAGGTTGTTTGGAATTCCTAACCGGTGCAATTAACAGATCCCAAACACTGTTAATTATGTTTCCCGTGGCCCGTGTACACAGAGGCCGATCGATCGGCCCCGGGCTGCCAATTACGGAGGCATCACAGCATCCAGGCTCCCGGGGACGGGTGCGCGGGGAGGTGACAAGGCTTGGGTGCCGGTGGGGGCTGGGGGTGAGCCTCTGGGGACTTGTCCCGGAGCGAGGCTTCACACAGACCCACCTGGTCATCTTTCAGGGGCGGCTGGCTGGCTCAAGCAGACAGAGTAGGGACACCAAGACCCAGAGGGCAGGGTGCCATGAGGCCGCTTCACTTGGGAGGAAGAAAGTGACCTGATTTCTTTTTTTTTTTTTTTAAGTTTACTTATTTGTGTTGAGAGAGAGAATCCCGAGCAGGGGAGGGGCAGAGAGGAAGAGGGAGAGAGAGAATCCCAAGCCGGCTCCCTGCTGAGCGTGGGGCCCCATGCGGGGCTCAATCTCATGACCGCGAGATCATGACCTGAGTTGACAACCAAGAATCTGACATTTACCCGACTGAGCCGCTCAGGCGCCGCTCAAACGACCCGATTTCCGTGCGTGCTGTTGTATGCGAGCAGCAGAGTGTGAGAGGTGTGTGTGCAGGCACGGGCGTGTGCAGACGTGGCTGTGGGTACACGTGTGCCAGCGCGTGCAGTCCGGAAGCTGTGGGTGTGAACACTCGCGTCTGAGAGCGCGATGTGGTGAGTGGTGGACATGGGTGGGGGCCGGGCTGAGTGTGAGCATATGTGTGAAAGGAAGAGTGTGTGTGTGTGTGTGTGTGTGTGTGAGCATGGGGGGCGGTGAGAAAGCGAGCGTGCAGATGCCAGCCGCAGGAGGGGTCGTGTTCACGGGAGGGAGGGACAGCGCTGAGCGCAGGTGCACACGGCTGGAAGAGGGTGAGGAGGTGCGAGCGGAGGGCGCCCAGAGGGTCAGGCAGTTAAGCCTCGGACTCGGTTTCCTCTCAGGTCAGGATCTCACGGTTTCCTGTTGGAGCCCCGGGTCAGGCTCTGCACTGACAGTGCGGAGCCTGCTTGGGATTCTCTCTCTCTCTCTCTCTCTCTCTCTCTGCCCCTCCCCCACTCATGCTGTCTCTGTCTCTCACAAGATAAACTTAAAACAATGAAATTATTATTTGAAAAGAAAAGGAGGTGTGAGGGGTGGGCACGGGGTGGAAGGTGAGCAGGTGCTGAGAGCAGGAATCGGTGGGAGCACGCGTGCTCGCAGGGGGCTCTCGGTGCACACGTGCACACGCACCGCCGCACTATTAGGCGTAGACCTCCCCTCCCCACCCTCCTGCCCCCCCCCCCCCCCCAAGGATGACACTTCCCCGCAGTCCTGGTGACCGCGTGCCTTGCTGCGGACAAGAGACTGTGAAGATGCCCTGTGTTCCCTTGGGGCGGAGCTCGAAGAGCCAGGCTATGGTGCTCCCTTATCCTCCCCCACCACCGCGGGAAGAGACAGTCCTCGCTGCCAGCCAGGGGGGAGGGGGAGGGGGAGCAGAGGCCACGCCCACGCGTGCTGGAGACGGAGCGCGGTCGGGGGGGGGGGGGGGGGGGGGTGGGGGGGGGGGCATGAACCGGCCGCTGCTGTTGCGCTGCGGTGCTGGGGCGCAGGGCTGCTGGGGCTGCGGTATAATCCAGCCCCCGCTGACCGTGTCCATGTGCGCGAGGGGACGTAGGGGTGAGCAGGAGAGACAGTGTGCGTGTGCGTGAAACGTCTGTTGCCCCGGCGGTCGGGGTGTTGGGAGTGTTTGTTACAGCCGCCTGACCCAGCGCATGCCGGCTGATGCAGGGACCGAGTGTCCTCGCGGCTGCAGGGACGGGGGAGAATTAAGGCGCGCGTGAGAGTGTGTGTGAGGATGCCCGAGAGAGGGCGACGTTGGGAGGGAGGAAGTGAAGCCACTGTGAGGGACACCTCCCCCCCCCCCCCACCGCCGTGTGCCTGCTCTGTCCCTGGGGCCCCAGGTCAGGCAGGGGTCAAGATCGGCACCCTGCCACACGGGGACTAACCGCACCTGCGCTTCTTCCTCTTTACCTCGGAAACTTGTCTTGAATCTCTCAGCTCCTCCCTGTCCTGCTGCCTCGTCCCTCCCTCCAGCCACCCTCGTCTCCATCTGGAGGGTACAGCTGCCTCCCTGTCTGGCTGCCCCCCCCCCCAGGCTTTTCTCCACGCAGCCATCTTTCCAAACCCAAATTGGACCCTGTCACTCCTTTGTTTCAAAGCCTTCAGTGGTTCCCTGTGGCCCCATTACCCCCTCCTTCCCATGGCTAGCACCCTCAGCCTATGTCCCATTCAACCTGTCATGAGGCTTACACCTCCTCTCCCCTCGGGCCCTTTGCACGTGCTGTTCCCTCCTCCCAGAATGCTTGTCCCTTATGCTCTTTCCCTAGTTCAGCTCTCAGCCGCCGCCTCCTCAGGGAAGCCCTCCCTGATACACACTCTCGTCCCTCCACATGTCTCGCTTTTGAAGCACCGTATGCTCACGTCATGAACTTTGTCTCTCCCGGGAGTCTGTGGGCTCCTGGTTGGGCCAGGGCCTGCCCCGCCTGGCCACTGCCACCGCCACTGCCTGGCACACGGTAGGCACTTGATAAATGTTTGTGAATGAGTGCAGGAATTAGTGAATGGGGCAGCCTCTCCATCTTCTCTGGCAGGCAGGGCGCTCGGGCCTCTGGGGGCAACTAGCAACGACTGAGCCCCTCCATTCAACACGGAACGGAGATACGATCTGTGTTATTCTCCCTCGTGAGGGCAGGTGTCCAGCCTGAACTCGTCATGAGGCAGCTTCGCATAGCAGAGCAGGACACATAGGTCGCTCTCCGGGGTGGGTTCGACTTAGCCAGCCTTTCCCAGGTTCCTACAAGCGGCCAGGCTCCGTGTGGAGCACCAGGAGCCAAAGGCTGGAGCACCCCAGCCCCATCCCCGAAGGGACAGACCTCATGTGCTCTCACGGGGGAGAGAGGGTGAAGGGTCCAGGCAAGGAGTGGGGAGGTCCGGCCTCAGCCGGCAGGGCAGGCTTGCAGAGGATGGGGTCCCTTCTACTAGACCCGGAAGGACAGGAAAAGGATTATCACACAGGACAAAAGCGGGCAGGGGCGGAGGGGTACGTGTTCCAGGTAGGGGCAGAGCATGAGCGAGATCTGGGAGCCAAGAAACTGATCTGCTCGAATCCCAGCTCTACCAGTGCAGAGGTCGTATGGGTACCATCCACCTTTGTCATCCCCAGAGCCTAGCACCGTAGCAGGTGCTCTAAAACTATGGGGGAGGGGAGAGAGAAGTTTATTGCTCCGCAAGGCTTTTCTGAGTCAGTCCTCAAGCGCTCGGACCGTGGTTCTGTCGTTTATCAGCCTCGTGAGCCGGGGCAGGTCACTTACCTCTCTGTGACTCATCGGTAACGTGAATACGAGGTTCACAGGCCGCTGGGATGGACACCTGCCTGCCCACCACCCATCCTCTCTCCCGGGATCTGCACACTGATTCTTCCTTGGGGACCATCCTCCCGCCTCCTGCAGTCGGTGAAGTTTGAGAGAGAACCCTTCCCCCAGCTGTCTCAAGGGCACAGGACCCAGGCGTGGCCAATCAAAGAACGCCACCCCCTGGTCTTATGATTGATTCAGGAACGTGCATGTAACCCAAGTGCAATCAGTGATAATGAGCTCTGGAACTTGTGCTTGAGCTGTTGGGAAAGAGTTATTTTGGTCTGTTCATGGGGTTATTTGTGTTTGTGTGTTTGGGGGTGGGAGTGAGGGAGTTTCTGCTACAGTTCTGAGAGAATAAGATAGCTCTGGAACTGCTCAGAGTCCTGTAAATAGAGCCTGCTTGAAGACGAAAGCAGAGTCAGGAGAAGCCAAGTCCTAATGACATTATTTGAGCACCTGGATCCAGCTATGCCTGAAGGCGGCCTTGAGCTTTTTGGTGCCTAGCACATAGTAAGTATGATACAAATGGTGGCTGCTGTTAGCAGCATAGAGTCTGGTAGACAGTAGGTGCTTGGCAATGTTAGTTCCTTTCTCCTTTCACTCCCATGCCCCTGAAAACATTGTAGAATTACTGCCATCCCTCTTTCTGCCGATTACAAATGCTTCACAGTGCATCGTGGGGCCCCGTTCAGGGCATGAGCAAAATGTGCTAATGACGGAACGTCTGTCAGAGCATTTTCCCATCAAGCTGTTCTTCTTCCCCCACTGAAGACACTCAGGGGACAAGACAGATGCTGAAAATAATGAGGCCCAGAGCTGCCATGATCTCTGCCTGGCAAATTCACAGCTTCCAGACATTCAGGCCCTGGGACAGCCACGGGGTGGGGAGAGGGGGATAGGGAACCTCAGAGGTATTCGGGTGCTGACACGTCTCCATCGCGCCAACAGTGGGTGCTAGGGACCGAGAGCTGAGGGCACGCCCCAATCTGCGGGGGTAGTCGGGCTATGAGTGCATTTAGTGTATGCCTGCTGGATGCTAGGATGCTGGGGGTACCGTGGTGAGTAGCACAGAGCCCTGCCTTCACTCAGGGCTGAGTCTAAAGGAAAAGACGGGCAGGTCAGCAAGCAGTCCCAGGAAGAAGTGTGGGGGAGCCGGGGTGAGGGTAGGGGCCGACCTGGCTCCACATGGGGAGGGAACAGAGGTTGTTTGTGAGCTGAGTTGAGCCTTAACAGATGAGGGGAAGAGGGGTGGAGAGAGGCTTCTGCTCCGGGCAGGAGGAGGAAAGGAGGGAAGGCAGAGAAATGGGGACGCTCCAAGTACATCAGGGCCTAATAGACCTCGCTAAGGAGTGCAGGTTTTAACTGGGGCACTAGGGAGCCATGGAAGGGCTAGGAGCAAGGGCTGGCCTGACTGGATTGGGGTTCAAGAGAAATCTCTCTGGCTCCGTAGGGTAATGTAGAAGGAGAAACCCTGGAGGCCGTTAGAGCCCTTCAAGTGAGTGATCTTGGGGTCAAAATGACACAACAGATTCCAGGGGCAGAAGCAGCAGCCTGGGCGG
>NW_026057586.1:67391439-67415268 GCF_023721935.1 Panthera uncia
GGGGGGGGGGGACGCGGGGGGGGGGGGGGGGGGGGGGGGGGGGGGGGCGGGGGGAGATCCGAGGCAGAGTAGGAAAGGAGGCCCAGGGAAAAGATCTCAAGCTCAAGGCCTTGCCTCTAACGACCAGGCCGTAAAGTTCTTCCTCTGGAAAGCGGGGCTGAATAGTATGTGCCCTGCCAGACTCAGAGGGTTGGCATGAAAACTATGTGCAGGGGTGACTGGGACAGTGCCTGGAAAAGGGTAAAGCAGCAGAAAGCAATATTCCTCGTAAAGGGAATAAATACTTTGCCGGCTGTAAGGTCTCTGTTGCTTGTAGCACAAAAGCAGCCACAGATCGATACACAAATGAATGGGCATGGCTGTGTTCCAATAAAACTTTATTTCTTGGCCCGCGGGTTGGAGCTGGCCAACTCCTGGTTTAAAGTGATACGCAGTGGGGTGCCTGGGTGGCCCAGTCATTAAGAGTCCAACTCTGGATTTCCGCTCAGGTCATGATCTCACAGTTCGTGGGTTCGAGCCCCACACCGGGCTCTGCACTGACATCACGGAGCCTGCTTGGGATTCTGTCTATCCTCTTTCTCTCCCCCTTCCCCTGCTTATGCTCCCGTGCTCTCTCTCTCTCTCTCTCCTTCCCTCCCTCTCTCAAAATAAATAAACATTTAAAAAATAAACTGATATGCAGATACCAAGCCTTCCTTTTAACCCTCGACATATCCTCTGTCTGAGCTCTTCCTACGTAAAGAAAGTTCTTCCTACTTTCTTCATCTCCATAGCCCGGAGGCAAAGAACATCCTGTTCCCTGGGCACCCATTTTATAGATGAAAAGGGGAAGAAGGAGGGGAACTTGCACTTAACTGGCACTTAAGGGTGTTTTATTAACCGTTTATGAGGTAAATGAACGGACCTTGGAGATCCAATCCATGGATAGCACCCATACCCCCAGTTGCTAATCCCACACCCGTGGCAGACATCACTAATCAATCCCAGCACGCTTTTCCAGAGAGCAGCGAGTTGGCTTCCAGATTCTCAAGTCAGCCTCCCAGGCAGCCACCTCTAATCGAGGTCGACAACTGAGAAGAAATGGGATTGAAGTTCAACCTGCCTATGCCGTGGATGAAGAAATGGGAGCAGGGGCTCGCGGGAGGAGTCTCTGGGCCAGCTGGTACCCTCTGGCTGCCCGCTTTACCCAGCCGCTCCAGAAGCTCCAGAGCAGCCCTCATCCAGCTGGGCAGGGCGGGGGGTGCCAGGGAGGAGCACAGCTGGGCAGCTGGCACTGGCTCACCCCAGTGCTTCCCGGCCCATCCGCGCCGTGATCGCTCTCTTCTCCGCCCGCCTGCTCCCTACAGCTGCTCTTTTGAAAGCCCCGCATGGGAAGCTGTTGATGTGGCTCTCTGTTCCCTTTTCAGACCATTGTCGTCTCTTTGGCGCCAGCCGTGGTCTTCTCTTGGCCGCTTAATTAACAGTATTATTAATGCTCAGAGGAAAGATCGCCTAGAGCCTTTCTCATAGCAACTCTCGCTTGGGAGTACGAGCCGCAGGCAGACAGGAAGCAGGGGCCGGTGCCAGGAGATGCCCCCTCCCCACCTCTGGGGCGCTTCACTTGCCAATGCCCAGCTGGGCCGCTCGGCCCCACCTCCCCCCACCCCCCAGGGCAGCCAACGAAGGCGGGAGGGATTCAGAAGCGGCTTGCGGCAAACCTGTGTGCAGGTAACCGAGGCTGATGGATAAACCCTGTTCTGAGCTATGGGTGTAAGTCTTAGGCAAGAGACATGAGAGCCCAGCCCCAGGTTGGGCTCAAACCAACACTTGTGTTCTCACCAGCCCCATGCGGAGAAGAAGCAGAAAGAATAGATGGCAATCACGCCCAGTAGCTGTGTGACCTTGAGCCAACCCACCACTGTCTCTGTGCTCGGGTTCCTCTTGTGTAAGACGGGCTTACAATGCACGCGGTCCTGGGCCAAGCCGCCCGGGCACAAAATCGCACCCAGGCCTTGTTCTGGCAATCTCCTACCATGTAACAGATCACCCCAAAATTTGGGGTAGGGACTGAGCAGAGATGGCTCACCTCTGCGCCTCCCAGCATCAGCTGAGGCAGAACCACAACGGAGTAGAGGGTCAACTTGGTTCTATCGCTCCGCTGACAGATCGGTCCTAGTTGGGAGCTCGGCTGGGGTCTCCCAGCCTAACCCTAGATCTAACCCTAGCCTAACCCTAACCCTAACCACGTTCCTAGCCACGGGCTGCCCGAGGTTCCTTGGAACGCGGTGGCCGGGGTTCCAGGAAGGAGCGTCCCAAGAGAACCAGTCGCAAGTGCGTGGCATTTTTACGACCTAGCCTTGGAAGTCACAACGTCACCCGCACTGTTCCCTGTCGGTCCAGGCAGTCGCACATGCCCACCCAGGTTCAAGGTGAGAGGATTTAGACTCTACCTTTTGATGAGGGAGTGGTGAGCTCCTACCAGGGCACAACGGACGAAAAACATTGTCACGACCATCTTTGGAAAATACGGTCTGTCGCGTTCTTCAAAACAACCGCGAGGTAGGTACGGATATCACTATCCCCATTTCACAGATTAGGAAAATGAGGTTCAGAAGAAGTTAAACAATCTGCCCAAAGTCACACGGCCAAGTGGCTGAGCAGAGATTTGGACACGGGCAGTCTGACTTCAAAACTTAGGGCTTTTGTACTCTTTTCTTTTTCTCTTTTTTAGCTACAAAGCATTTTTTTCTGATAAAATCTTCTAGGGAAGATCTTTGAAAGGCAGAAGTGGAGGGGACAAAGTGAGCGAGGGCCCTGCTGTGGCCTCCATGTTCTCAGGAACCCAAATTCCCAAGAAACTGTCTGAAAACTCCCAGGTAAGCTTCTCCCCAAGTCCCATCTAGGCAACGAGGAAACCTCATCCATCATCTAGCTGGTCCACCCGTTCCTCATCCCTGGGCCCATCGTCTTGTTTTATGGGCCTCCTGAGTCTCTGATTCTCCTCCACGATAATCCTCACGACCCAGGTTGCTTATCCTAGCCCCATCCCCCCATCCCATCTCCTGGTTCTCATTGGAGGTGATGTGGGTTTGTGGGTTTTTTCTAATGTTCATTTACTTATTTTGAGAGAGAGAGAGAGAGAGCGCGCGCGTGCGTGCATGCGAGTGGGGGAGGGGCAGAGAGACAGAGAGTGAGAGAATCCCAAGCAGGCTCCACGCTGTCAGCGAGGAGCCTAACGCAGGGCTCGATGCCACAAACCATGAGATCATGACCTGAGCTGAAACCAAGAGTCGGACGCGTAACTGACCGAACCACCCGGGTACCCCTCGTTGGAGGTGATGTTTAAAACAGGTAAAGGAGGGTCAGGTGAAGGAGGGTGGGGGAAGGGTAGCCTAGGTGGAGGGATCAGCATGCACGAAAGCCCAGAGTACAGAGTAGCTTGGGCACGGAGCGTGAGCAGGAAGTGGCATAAGCTGAAGCTGGCAGGATGGCAGGAAGGGGGGGGCGGGTGGGAGGTGGGAGGGACTTTATTTTACAGACAATGGGGAGCAGAACCATGGAAGGGTTTCGAGCAGCGGAGAGAGCTGGGATCACATCCCATCTTCAGAAGGAGCACTCTGGCCATGGTATTATGGCCGTGGATTGGCAGGGGTGGGGTTGGAGGGGGCGGAGGTGGCTGGACTGGAGGGGATTCGGTCATTCTGGGACCACCGGCCCTTGGTGCTCAGAGCAGGTGGGGAAAGAATGCCTGGGGCTCTCTCCGGTTGGGGGACAGGGTGGCTGGTCATTTCTAGCCGGGGCCACTGTCCCTGTGTCTACGAAACTCCCAACATGACAGCTCCCAGGGACACAGCATGAGATAGATGTTCGGAAGAGGGGTGACTCACCAGAGCCCCCCCCCAAACTGCCAGCCTGGGTGCTCTGACGTCAGCCGGAGGCTTCTCCCTGGCCCCGACTGCTTGAGCATCACGTGGTGGCTTTGACAGGAACATGTTTTAACTTTAAAAAGAGGAGTTTAAAAATAGCCGCCTTGTCACGAGGTGCAGGGAAGAGAGACGTCCCCACTCACCCACCCACCCACCCACAGGAGAGAGGTGGAAAGTCACCGGCACCTCACAGAGCTGCGCCGGCGGGGGGCCACCCCCTCCTCGTCACCCTGAGCCAGATCGGGGCACCCTCGTGCAGATTTCCTGGCGTCCTGCGCTCAGGAGTCCTCTGCTGTGCCTTATGCAAATCATCTCGGCATTCAGGGACATCTGCCAGCTTCGCTTCTCTCCTCTTGGGGCTCAGCGAGTGTGGGGAAAGAAGTTCCTGCAGCCATCATCGTGGGGAGGGGGGGCAGCAGTGATCCAGGGGAGGCTGAAGAGCCATCGCTCAAAGCCTGGCTCGCCACACCGGTGCGCCTAGATTCAAGCCTTCTCCCTCTCCCCTCCTTGCTGGGTGACCCTGAGCAATTGATTTCACAACCTCTCTGGGCCTCGGTTTCCACATCTGTAAAATGGGGCCCACGACCAGGGAGACCAGGGAGGCACTGGGTGGGGGGCAGCGTCTGGGAGGCTGGAGCCGGATCCCCCATGTCGTCCACACAGGTCCACTTCCCACCTCGGCTCTCGGCAGAGAGCATGGCCCGCGGGGACAGCCTGGGTGCCTTCGAGCTGCTTGATTAATGTTCCATTTAGTGCGATAAACAATACAATTACTCAACCCTTACAAACCCCACTCCGAGTGGGGTGGGCAGGCGGGGTGAGCAGGCAGGACCAGCCTTCCGAGTCAGCCCTGCGATGAATTGCAGGCACTTAAGCAGTTCTGGAAGCCTGGGTCACACCTCAGCCGCGGAAAGTGTGGCCGTTGGGGGGGCGGTGGACGAAGACGGTGTCTCATGCGCCAGCAAAGGGGGAGCAGCCAGACATGGCTCAAGGAAGACACTCTCCCCTTCTCCCCCCACTGGCGTTGCCTGTTCTCTGTCGCAGTGAACCTGCACGGCGAAATAATGACATAACCTCAGAGGCATCCAGTGCCAAGCCCTGATTGAGTGCTCCCACATCCGGAGTGGTTGGTCAGGTAGCTCGGCTCCTCTTGGCTGGGTTCACTCTCGTATCCGGGGCTCGACTGCCGTTGGCTGATCTAGGCCGGTCTCAGCGACTCCACTCCGTTCCGTGTGCCCCCCCCCCCATCCTCCAGCAGGCTAGCCCAGGCTTCTTCCCTGTGGCAGCTGGGCAAGGGTTCAGGACAGAGTGGAGACAGCAACCCCCCCTTGAAAGCCCAGGGCGGACCCGCCATGGTGCCCTTTTGTGCCACGTTCTATTGGCTAACGCAAGTCACAGGGCAGAGCCCGGCTTCAGGGCCTGGGAGAGAGACTCGACTCTCCATGGAAGGAGCGGCAAAGCCACATTATTAAGCGGCATAGATAGGAGGGGCGCCTGGGGGGGCTCAGTCGGCTAAGCGTCCGACTTCGGCTCAGGTCATGATCTCACGGTTCGTGGGTTCGAGCCCCGCGTCGGGCTCTGTGCTGACAGCTCGGAGCCTGGAGCTGCTTCGGATTCTGTGTCTTCCTCTCTCTCTGCTCCTCCCATGCTCTCTCTCTGTCTCTCTCAAAAACAAATAAAACACGAAAAAAATAATAAAAATAGGCATAGATAAGAGAAGGGTTGGAGAGGAACTGAGGCCTTTTCCTTCAACCTCGCACCACCCACCCCACAGTATTGGATTTGTGTGCACCAGCAGAATAGCATAGACATTCTGGCTCCACCAGTTGCCAGCTGTGGGACCTGGAGGGAGCCCCCTGGCCGCTCTGCATCTCCATTTCCTTATCTGTAAAATGGGGATCACACTAAACACCGCCTCCGAGGGCACTGTAGGATACAATAAAATAATTCCTACGACAGGCTTAGCACGGTGGCTGGCACGGCACTGAGCTCTTCAGAAGTGCTGGTGATTATGATTATTAATATCTGTAAATAGGAATATTAATACCCATCTAGAGAGCAACTCTAAGAAACAATGAGGTTAATGAACCATAGAGGTGCCTTGGAAGCCAGGAAAGGCTTGCATTTATCAAAACCGCTTTAGTTGTATGAGACAGAAACGGAAGTCTAATTAGCTTAAGCAAAACAGAAGAAGTTCTCGGCTCTCGTCACCAAAACTTCTGTGAGGCGGGTAGGTGCGAGGATGCCAACCTCACCTGGACATTTCCTTTGTCTTCACCTGCTTCTCTCTTTACCGGACACCTTCTTTCTCTCAGACCAGCCTCTCTTCAGAGCCGCGGACATCCCCCCCCCCCCCCCCCCACCCCCACCCCCGACAGCTCAGGGCTCTTCTCTATGGAGGAAAAGGAGCTGTCTCCATCCTGCCCAAGAGCAGAAATCCCAGGGAAGGGATCTGATTGGCCCAGTGTGAGTCACATGCCCATCTTTAAACCAATCACTGCAGTCCGGGGGTGGGATATTATGATTGGCAGCCCCATTCAGAAACACATGTTGAGAAAAGCAAGAACAGGTGTCTGGAAGGGAAGGGAGTCTGGATAAACCCAAAAGGTCTGCTTTGGCTCTGCTCAGCCCTACTCTCCAGGGTCTGCTTGTGCTGTTGAGTGTTTAGAATCCCCTAAGTCCGAGCAAGGGAAAGAGACTCACCCAGGTCACACAGCAGGAAGATAAAACCTCATTCCCAACACCGTGTGATCCTGTGTCTCCCACAGGGAAGAGCCTCTCGCTCCCAGGCAGCCCTGCTCAGCACCTCGCCCAGCTTGGCCAAATTCCCCTGAATCTTGGTCCCTGTCCACGTGTCCCTGGCATGCTCGCGGGATGAGCCATGGTATTCGGTTGCTGGCACCTGGACGAGCCGCCACAGCCCCAGTGCTGCCGGTCCCATTCCGCTGCGTCTGAGTTGTCAAACATCTCAGAAGCAATTGCCCACATATTTTAGGTCCGGCCAAGGCAGCCTGCCTTTGTCCAGAGTCATTCGCTGTATATTCCAAAAGAAATTGGATCCATATGCACCAAATTCCTCCACACTCGTCTCACACGGGCCAGGGTTTGGCACGAAAGGGCCGAGGGCTGTGGAAAGGCTTCTCCACCTTCCCCGGGGACCAGAGCACAGCCACCAATGCCGAGGGGATGACCAGCCCCCAGGCAAAGGGGCAGCCCGTGCCTTCAAAGTCTGAACCCATAGGATCAGAGCAGGACAAAGCCCGGGACAAGAGGAACCCTGCCACCTCAGTGCCCCCCGCCTGGGAGGAAGGCGGGGACACAGCCTCTCCCACCAGCAGCCTGAAAGCAGGAGGCGTGGAGTCCAGAGCACCCGTAGAATCTGTTTGCGGTCTCACTACCTCCAAAACCCCTGCTCCTGCTCAAAGCTCTGCCATGACTCCCACCGCCCACAGAATAAATCCCGAGCCCTTTCACACAGCACAAGGGTCCTTCCCTCGCGAGACCCCGCCCCACTTTGTCACCCACACCCTGCAGTCTCAGGCACATCAAATGGTTTTCCTCTCTCCCAGGTAGAGGCTTTGCTTCCCCGTGGCTCCAGGCCATGCACCGACAGCTCCCTCCACGCACAGAGCAGAACGTTCCTCCCAGTTCCTTGTCAGACTCCCAGTGACTCCCCTGAGCTCGGCTCAAATGGCTCCTTCTTGATACAACTGCCACTAAAGTCTAGCTACACAGCATTGCCTGTGGAAGATTCTGGGCTTCTTTGTCACAAAGGGAGCTGAGCAAGAGGCAGGGTGGGGGGGATTGCTAAAGACACATTAGCACCAACAAGCGTCTCTCCCGGGTGTCATGGGAGCAGCCGGAAGGACGAGGCTGTCTCACTAGGGAATTGGATCATTTATCCCACGTCCCATGGAGGGGATTGTCACCCCACCCTTCAGGACAGGAAGGACGTGTCACGCATCCTGTGGATGTTTCACGCAGGACTCAGCCTCCCCTGCCGTCCTCTCTGGGCAGAGCCAGCCTTATATTTTTAGGGGGTTCGCCTTTTCACGACTGAGGTTATGTCATTTATCCTTCTCTCAAGCAGACATCCCTGGCTCACATCTCGACCTCACCCTTTCTCGTCTCTTTGGACTTAGTTTCCCCAATCATACGGTGGTGGTACGAGAGGGCCCCGGGGAGCCCTTCCCGTCCCAGGCAGGGAGACACAGCGGGGGGATCTGGCAGGCCGCCCACCCTGACTGTGAGAACAGGACCGACCTACCCAGCAGGTTGGCTGGAAGCTTCCACTGTGCCTCCGCTCCAGGTGAGCAGACTTGGAGAGGGGAATGCCCTCCTCCTTGCACGGGGCTCTTGTGGGGCCGCACCCGGGAAAGCGCCGAAGACACTGGCTGTGCCTGCCTCCTGGCTCGCATCCATTCCGCTCCGGGAGGCCGGGGGCAGGAGAGCGGGCTGCGGAGGGACCCCGGGGAGGCCACGAGCCTGGAGTGGCCAAACCCAATGCCCGTCCGCTCCGGGGATATGCCTTTAAAGCAGTAGCCTGCGTGACAGAGGGTTTGGCTGGAACCGTAAATAATAATAATAATAATAATAATTTCAGAGAAAATGCAAACGACCCATGAAAATGAGCTACTGGGCCCTACGTCAGCACCCCTCACCCTTCCCCCTCCCCACCCAGCTGACCCACTGTGCCCCCTAGGAGGGAGTTTCAGAGTAGCCAGCTGAGTAGGGGGCACGGGGAGGGCGCAGCAGTCGCCTTCCTGAGCGAGGAAAGGAGGGAGGGGCCAGACCTGCCTGTCATCTGCCTGCTGACCCGTGACTGCCTCAAACCACCTCAGCTGCTCACTCCTAGGGGTCAGGCCCTGCTCCGGGGATGCCATGAGGGTTTGATCTGGTCCCTCTCTGCCCCAGGAGAGAGGCTGAGGCTCTAAAACTTCGATGCCCTAAAGGACAACTCCAAGTGAGGCTTGTCTACCTCACTGACCCATCTCCTTACCACCTTTCCTGCTCTCCTTCCACTCCGGCCCCTCAGGCCTTCTTGCTGTTCTCTGCCCCCATCAAGTTCTTCCTGCCTCAGGGCCTTTGCACTTGCCAGTTCCCTGGCTGAAGGCAACTTTAAATCTCACCTCTTCAGAAGAACTTCTCTGATCCCCCAATACACAATAATCCCAACCTGATTCTTTACTGAAGTACCCAGCTCATGTGCTTCGTGGCTGTTTTCACAACTAGTAACAGTGCACCAGATTGTGTTTGCTCGTTAACTGGTAGAGCTAAGTTTATTTGTTCACCAGTGTTTCCCCAGGACCTCGCGCCATGCCAGGAACGCAGAGGTACTCGAATATTTGTGAGGTGGAGAAATGGGATGTTCCTTGCCTGGCAGCTTGAAGAAACAAAGAATAGGCCATCTGAGAAGGGTTTTGAAGGATGAGTAAGAGTTCACCAGGTCAGCGGGGCGGGGGGAGAGGTAATGGAGGCAGAAAGAGCAGGGGGATGTGAGCAGACAGGCCTATAGCAGTGTGGCCCTGTTGTTCGGGGCCCACGGGTGAGATTCAAGTGGCCTGGGCTTAAAGCCAGTTCCCCCATTCGCAGTGACTTTGGGGGAGTCGCTCAGTTCCCTGAGCTCAGTTTTCTCATCTCCAGGTTGATAGGGCAGGGTTTGGTGAGAAGATTCGCAGGCTTGGCATGGTGCTGGGCTCGCAGTCAGCTGCATAAACAAAGCAGCTGAGATTTTCATGCAGAGACTCAGCTGAGGAAGGAAGGGAGGGAGGGAACCGGAGAGGGAAGAAGAGAGGGAGGGAGGGGGGAGGGGGAAGGCGGCAGGAGGGAGGGAGGGAGAGAGGGAGGGAAAACCTGACACATCTCGGCCTTCAGCTGTGCTGGAGATTTTTCCAAGGAAAAATCTGGGCTAGGGACGTGGTCCAAGAATTGACCAGGTTGGGGATGGGGTTTGGGGTCACATGACCCCTGCGTCTCCCCTCTGGGGCCTCCAGCTCAAGCCTCTATCCATGCCTTCACCTCCCGTCCTCAAGGTCCTAGGCTTTGGCAGTTTTGCCCCGAAACCCTCTGCCGAGGCCGCGGCCTCCTCCGGAAGTGCCCCTTCTCCAGCTACCGGAACCCTCAGCAACGACACCTCGGTCAGACGTTGTCACTAATGTCCCACCCTCTGGCCACTGAATCAAGGGGTGATCCGAGTCGTGGCCTCCAGTCTCGGGGTCTGGGAGCTTCTAGGCAGCGTCTCTAGGCTTGGAGGAGAGGGCCTTGTCCACCAGAGAGGGAGTGCCTCAAGGACCGGGATAGGGTCAGTCTTGCCCGGCACATAGTAGAGAGTCAGCTAACATTTGTTAGCCGAGTAAATAAGCAAATGTTTGAACTACGGGAGGCAGGGAAATGAATGGCTTCTGTAGACTCATTTTCACTTCTGTCCCTTCCCAGCACCAGCACCCCTCCCTGGGAGGCAAGCCTGATTTTCAATCCAAACACCAGAAGCTGAGGTCCCGGCGGGGGGAGGAGGGAGTCCTAGTTTGGCAGTCTACAACCTCATCTGGGCCTCTTTGGGCCTCAGCTTCCCCATCCGTAAGGGAACGGTGCCCGCGAACAGGGCCACCAGCTTCCCGAGCAGATGACCTACAGGGTCCACAGGACCTCTCGCGCTCACAGGGGCCCATGTTTCGTTTCAGGTTCTGCTGTCCCCGTCTTAAAGTTCATACTAGTTTTATCTTTGAACTTGGGTTTTCTTCTTGTTGTTGTTTTAAGTGTATTTATTTTAAGAGACAGAGAGAGAGAGAGCACGGGGGAAGGGAGAGAAGGAGGGAGAGAGAGCAAATCCCAAGCAGGCTCCACACGGACAGAACCCCATGCGGGGCTCAAACTCACAAACCGGGCGATCGTGACCTGAGCTGAAATCAAGAGTCCCACGCTTAACCGACTGAGCCGCCCAGGCGCCCCTGAACTTGGGTTTTGTAAGTGAAGTTCCCGGAGACCAGGTGAGCCGAGGAGATACCCGTAATTCACACGTCCGCTGCTGCCTCCCGCTGCCCGGTTCCCGTGTGTGGCTTTCTAGATTCCCGCTGTGCACGGTTGTCGGGTGAAAAGCAAATCCAGAAGAAGGCAAGCAGTCTGCACCTAAGACTGTGGCAGCTCCGAGGGGCCCCACTTTGCACGTGAACGTCCTCCGAATGCAGACAGACGGCAGCAGGAGAAACACCCACGGACGCACAGCCAGAGAACTTCCTGGTCTCCCTTCTGATTCGCGTTCCCAGATGCTGAAAAGGAAGCTAGAACATAGAGTAACCTCTAATTCTTCTTCCTTCCAGTCTTCCCCCCTCATCGGGGAGCGGGAGGCAGAGTGTTGGCAGAATGCGCGTGTCTCAAGAAGTGAAATAAAAACAGCCGAGCTCGGTTGGAGCAACATCGCCACGCTCTCATTAAAACAAAATACATGCGGGCATGCGCACTCCGAATGCGAAAGCGTGTGGTTTTGGCGATTCGGCGGAGGGACTAAACGCTCTTCGACTTCTGCTTCAAGCTGGCCGTGCGCAGTATAAGGTTGAGCGGCCACATTCATGCTGATAACTTAAAAGCTTTCATTTTTCTTGGGCGCCTGGGTGGCTCAGTGGGTTAAGCATCTGACTTTTGCTTTCCGCTCAGGGCAAAACCTCACGGCGTGTGAGTTCAAGCCCCGTATCAGGCTCTGCAGTGACGGTGTGGATCCTGCTCAGGATTCTCTCCCTCTCTCTCTGACCCTCCCTCGCTCGCGCTCTCTGAATAAACAAAGAAACAAACTTTCTTAAAAAATGAAAACAATAAAAGCTTAATTTTTCTTGGCTTAGAACCGTATTGAACAGCCAGTAAAAACCATCATGGCGAGTCGAGGCAGAGGCTCCAGAGGAAACAGAAAACTTTATATTTTAGTACGCTTTTTTCCTGCTTTTTGAACCAGGGGACCGTATTTTTATCTTGCACCAGGCCCTGTCAATTATGTAGCCGACCTGCCCTTAACTGGCAAGAAGGCCAGCCCAGCGCACGGCCCACAGCCCTTGGTCCTCCAGTCCCAGAAGGAGCTGGCCTGGCCTCCCCACGACAAAGGGTTGGCAGTCACCAGGACAGGACAGCTGGATGACTGGGGTTTGCTCTCAACCTGAGCTTTACCATCTGGCCCAGATGTCAAGAAGTCTACACCCCACATCCCAACGATCAAGTCAGAGAGTCTGGATGGGGGACCTGCCCTTCTGTGGCCTTTTTTTTTCTTTTCAAATATCTTACATTATTTATTTTTGAGAGAGACAGAGGGAGGGGCAGAGAGAGAAGGAGACACAGAATCCGAAGCAGGCTCCAGGCTCTGAGCTGTCAGCACAGAGCCCGATGCGGGGCTCAAACCCACAAACTGCAAGATCATGATCTGAGCCGAAGCCAGGCACTCAATGGACTGAGCCACCCAGGCACCCCTCTGTGTGGCCTTTTAACCATCCCCCGGCCCCTGCCCTAAGTGGCACAGCTTCTGACCACAAGGGAGACACCCCCCTGCAGACCCCAGAGAGAAAAGCTACTTTGTTTCTGAGCTTGAGCGGCTATAAATGCCTTCCACATCCAGTAGCTGTCATTCAGTCCTGGAAGTCCTCCAAAGGGCTCCTTGAGCCCATTCGAGGGGTGAAGAGATTGAGGGCGGGGACAGCCGGGCTTGCCTTAGGTCACAGGGCCAGCAGGAGCTCCGACAGGATTTGAACTCAGGCCTAGCCGACAACCTTCCAGCGTCCCACACACATGCCTCCAGCCCCCAGTGGAGCCGGGCTCTGGGGACCGTTGACGATTCATTCCGGCACCACCTTGCCCGCCGTGGGCACCAGTCGCTTATGGCCCAGGCTTGTTCTCTTATCTTCAAGCTGGTCGTGACCATGGTGTCCATTTCACAAGCCATTCACTATCCTATGCCCACACCCACCTTTAACACAATACCAGGGAAAGTTTCTGAGAAAACCTGAGTGCTCAGCGTAGAGAACATTGGCTTCCTCATCCTTAAATGAGGTTTGGTGACTCCACAAACCCGGCTACGTGTAGACACGGGTGTAGACGTTAGGCCAGGGTGCGCTCCGCAAGGCAGGGGCTTTGCTCCTGGGTCCTCCGAGGCTGACGCGGTATCCGGCATCTAGCAGATTCTCAATAAATATTTGCTGAATGAACGAATGAGTGAATGAATGAATTCTAGCAGTAAAGGATCACACTCTGTCACGCGCAATCCTGAAATCCAGAAAGGTTCTAAAATCAGCAAGTTCTTAGATTCATGTGCCCAGAAGCCTTTCTTTATTTTGCACCCTAATGAGACTATTCCAGTGCTTTCTTATATTTGATGGCAGCCCCCGGAAGGGTCACTGAGCACATGGGATACATCCTACCTTGCTCACCTTTTTAAGTTCTCCCAAATTCTGGATCTGGAAATACAGGTGGCCCCACGCGTTCCATGCAAGAGGGTCGCCTTGGCTTCTACATCAGCAATAGTCAACTCTGCACGCTATACATATAGGCAATGACCAGCCACCGCGAACCCTCATATCCCCCAGTCACCCCATCTCACAGATGGGTAAATGGAGGACCCCAGAGGCGAGTCCTCAGGGTCGCACGGGGTTTGTGCGGCAGAAGCAGCCCTTCCCAGCTCTTGTCCTCTGCTCCTCCCTATACGCTTCCCCTCCCCCTCTGCCTGGCCTTGGTGCCTCAATGAGCCCTTTGTCCTCCGAGGGGCTCAGAACTCCTGAGGGTTCCTCCTTGGGACAAAGGCTGGAGGAGTAGAGGCTGCTTGGGGTGGTGGGGGGGCCTCCAAGGCAGGGCCAGGAAGAATGTGTTCCTGCGGTGAGATTCCCCTGGGGTCAGGCTCCTCCCACCCTTGGGGAAGGGCTGTAATGGTGGGGACAAAGGTTCCAGCCAAAGCGCACACGGTCCGGGCGGTCCCTGCAACCCCCACAAGCCCCCACTCCAGGCCTCATACATCCGGCCAGACCTGCAGGGCTCTAGCTCAAGCAAGAGGAGGAGTCAGAGAGGCAGAAGTTTCTACCTCCCACTGGAGGCGGAGGGCCAGAGGGGTGGCCGCCAGGAGCCCTTAGCCTGTACCTCACCCTGCCCTGCCAGGAGGAGGGGGCACCAAAGTCGAGGGCCCCTTCCTCCCAGCCTCTCCGCCCAGCCTCTCTGCCCAGCCTCTCTTCCCCACCTCGTTGGTGACAACAGCCAAAAGGAAGGAAGAAAATTTGGCCAGGTCCTGCCCTGAGCAGGCAACAGAGCATTTATCCACGGAGGGCACCAAGTGGGGCAGGAAAAACAAAACGAACCTGGCCCCGTGAACCTGAAAGCCTGGCGGGCTGTGTGTCTTCAGGTAAGTGGCTATGCCTCTCTGAGCTTCACTTGTCTCTCACCCAGTGGGAGCTGGCCAGGCCTGGCCCTGGGCCGAGCACGATTGAATCTTCATGGCCCTGGAAGGGGGAGGTGCCGCCAGCTGCCCAGGTGACCTGAGCCAAGCGGCTTCACCTCTCTGTGCCTCTGTTCTGGTTCCTCCTGAGCCCCCACCATCGCTAGGAAAACAAGGTGACCACAGGGCCTTTGCTAGGAGGGATGAGTTTGTCCTCTGTTTGCTCAAACCTCTGTAAAAAGCACAAGTAGAAGAAAATGACCCCTTGCCAGCCCACAAGCTGGGAGCTCAGATCTTCCGGGCATCGGCCAGCCACACAGCTCCTGGGTGAACTTGGCCCACAGATGTTTGCCTGAGCCTCCTTTCCTCATCTATAACCGAGGAAGGGTTCTGAGGCCCTCACTTCCCACGGCTGGCGAAGCACTAACTGTACAGGATGGGTGCCTAGCCGGCACTTGGGGTACGGCAGGCAATCAATAACCGTTGGCTGGACAGGTTCTGCTAACGGGCTAGGGTGTTCCCTCAATGCCCCCAGGAGTTCGCCATTTTCAATGTCCGCCTTCTATCTTTCCCTCGGAGAAAGCTTGCCTTGGGAGGCATCCAAGGCTGATACTGGTTGAAGCCCATTTTTCAGATGGGGAAAGTAAAGCCCAGAGAGGCGACTCTTGGCTGGTCAGTGGGGAATTTGGCACTGGCTTCCTCGCACCCCGTGTTCAGACCCCACCGTGGGCCCTGACCCGGCTGGGCTGGGGCTTCCTGGTGGCCACAGAGCACAGGCAGAGTTTGGGATGGGGATTCGGGCAGGCCTGGGTTCAAATCCCAGAAAATGGGGACAAGAAGCCTGAGCTTACAGCTGGAGCATCGGAAGTCCCTGTGCACGTGCGCAGTGAGAGGCAGGCAGTACCCGCAGTGACAGCATTATTCCCGCCCTCCTTCCCACCCCGGAAAATCAGAAATGGGACCGGGAACCCCAAACCATCCCAGGATAAAAGGAGAGCTTCTAGCTCGAGTGCGGGAGCATTCACGGCCATTCCCTGGTGCCCCCAGGTCTGCCTGCAGCCACAGGCCCCGAAGCTGTCGCCTCTGGCCTGGCAGCCTCTGCACACAGAGGTGATTGTATCACCTCCCTCGCCAAAATAAAGTGAGATGAACAGCTGACACCCAGGGAGCTTTGATGGGAGCCGGAGATGCACAAACCCGACAGACAGGCCAACCCAGGGAATGAGGTAGCAGGTGGGTCGGGATCAGGACAGAGAAACTCAAGGGAACACTGTGGGATCTCAGGAGAGAGTCATAAGGCAAAGAGGATGCTGGGAGCTTACTTCAGTTTCAGTCTTGAAATGCCCCAGAGTAAGAGGGCCAGAGGGTAGGGACTGGATTCTGGAACCCCTTGCTGTTGTGTTTCCCTACAAAGCCCGGGCCCAGTGCAATCGTTATCACCACAGCCACCTCACTATTCCTCCAACGTGCCGAAGAGGCTCCCACCACAGGGCCTTTGCACATGCTGTTCCTGCTGTCCATATATCTCCTTGGCTTGCTCCCCTACTTTCTCAGCTTCTACTGCTGGCCCTCTATGAGGAAGCTTCCCTCAGCAGTCTAATGTCACCGTCTATTCCTACTTGTCTTCATACCAGGGCTCACTCAGGACCTGTTGTATATTTTGTGAGCACAGCCATAAGTGGCCCCAGGAGTGTACATCAGCCAGAGGCAGAGTCTGAGCAATCGGCTCTCATCCCCAGACACAAGCGTCATTCTTCACCCCTTAACCTCAACAGCAGCCAAAGGTGAAGAGGTCCTCAAGCAAGAAAAGAGAACCAGGATCGGCCCCTTTTCTTCAACCCGTATCTCGTGAGGTCCTACTGTGTGCCGGGCCCTGTGCCGGCTGCTGTGGGTACAAAACAAACCTCCCCCCGAGAGGAGCTACCCTCCCTCCCAGCTACCCTGCAGCCAGATCTCCGGACGAGGGACGACAGGAGACGGCAGGGAGGCAGGGCATTTGGTTCTGACCCCATGGCTGACTGCTGCGTGACCTTGAGCAAGACACCGGACATTCTGAGCGTCTGTTTCTTCCCATGTAAATGCAGACACGGAGCGACATTTCTGGGAAGTCTGAGGCAGAGGTGCGCAAACACAGCCCCGAGCGACTCCCAACCTCCCAGCAACGCAGTCACCCTTTTTTTCAACTCTGCAAACCTTTCTGTGGCTGCAAGGGAACGGTCTCTGCTCGTGCTACTGGGTCTTTAACACTTTTCCAACAGACAGAAGTCCTCGGGCCGAGAGCTTTCATCAGCCAACGGCGACATGGCCGTGTTTTCAAGGCGTTTATTTTAGGATTATGGTAGGACACCCTGGGACCTTTCCCCTAGACTCCCTCTATTCTGTTCCATTCTTCAGAGGAGGCACGCCCAAATTGCCATGTGACCCCAGCTGAAAATATGTCCAAAAGGTAGACAAGCAGCACAGAGGGTGCAAAAATATAGCCCAACACGCACAAATGACCCCCACCCAAGATGGCTGAGGAGTCTACAGAGGAACGGAAAAGCTCTCCCAGCAATGCCACAGGACACCTGCACATTCTGGAAACAAAGAGCCCTTACCTTTGCCTCAAACCTAAACCAAAGTGTACCATCGAAAGCTAAACGCAAGACCGTCAGGCGCGACCCTAGGGAGGACACAGCTCTTGCCATAAAAAAAACTTGATAAAATGGACCGTATGGTGAAATTTTAAAACCTTCGCCCTTCAAAAGATCATGACAAAAAGCCGCAGACTGGGAGAAAATATTTGCAACACACAGAGAAGGAGCTTGGATTAGGCGATGATAAAAAGACACTCAGCCAAATTTAAAAGAAGAAAGAAAGAAAGAAAGAAAGAAGAAAAAAGAAAGAAGAAAGAAAGAAAGAAAGAAAGAAAGAAAGAAAAACTTGGGCAAAATGTTTTAAGAGATACTTCATGAGAGAAGATATACTGATAGCAAATAAGTACATGAAAATATCCTCAACGTCATTAGGGAAATACACATTACCACCACGCTGAGATGTCACTACACCCATATTAGCATGGCTGAAAGTTAAAAAGACAGACAATATCGAGAGTTGGCAAGGGTATTAGGAGGAACTGGAACTCCCATGCTGGGATTGCAAAGTGGTACAATTTTGAAAAATGGTGGTTCTTTTTTTTAAGTTTATTTCTTTTGAGAGGGAGAGAAAGAGAGAAAGAGATTGTGTGTGAGCAGGGGAGGGACCGAGAGAGAGGAGAGAAAGAATCTCAAGCAGGCTCCACACTGTCAGTGCAGAGCCCAATGGGGGGCGGGGGGGGGGGCTTGATCTCACAAAGCGTGAAGTCATGACCTGCGGTGAAATCAAGAGTCAGACACTTAACCGACTGAGCCACCCAGGGGCCCCAGTTTGGTATTTTAAGAAGGGAAACATGTACCTGTGATATGACCCAGGCATTCCAGAAAAATAAAAGCCTAAGTCCACACAGAAGTTCGTATACACATGTTCATGGTACTTTTATTCCAGCTCCCCCAAAACTGGAAACAAATATGTATCAACAGGTAAATGAATACACAGACTGCTTATGTCCACAGGAGGAAATGCTACTCAGCAATGAAGAGGGAGGGGCTCCTGGCTCGTGCTTCCTTTTATAGGCCATCAAGATGCAAGGACAGGAAAAGCTAATCAACACCCATAAGGGGCTCCTGGGTGGCTCAGGTGGTTGGGCGTCCGACTTCGGCTCAGGTTATGATCTCACGGTTCATGGGTTCGAGCCCCACGTCGGGCTCTGTGCTGACAGCTCAGAGCCTGGAGCCTGTTTCAGATTCTGTGTCTCCCTCTCTCTCTCCGGCCCCTCCCCTCTCGAGCTCTGTCTCCCTCTCTCTCTCTCTCAAGAATAAATAAACATTAAAAAAAATTTTAATAAAAAAAAAGGAAGTCCAACCCGTTATTGCTTGAGGGGTGGGCTATTGACTGGAAGGGGCAGGAGGGAACCTTCTGGGGGAGTCTGTCCTGTCCTATGATCTTGGTTTGGATTACACAGGTGCAGACATTTGTGAAAATGCACCAAATTATACACTTGAGATCTGTGCGTTTCATTGTATATATTGTATATTATACCTCAATTTTTTAAACGTGGTAAAGGAGAGTGAGGAACGATGGGTTAAATAAACCAGCAAAAATCCCCTTCCAAGATGTAAAATTGTGCAGCTACTTAGAAAGCAGGCTGGTGGTCCCTCAAAAAGTTAACCATGGGTTACCAAAGGACCGGGTGATTCCACACCAAGGTATACACCCAGGAGAATTGAAAACATATGTTCCTAGGGAAACTTCTACCTGAATGTTCACAGAAATATCATGTACAATAGCCAAAAAATGTGAGCAACCCTAATGTCCATGCTGGTGGCTAAATAAAAATGTGCTATAGTCATAGAGCAGAATAGTATTTAGCCATTAAAAAGGTGCAAACCTGGGTGCCTGGGTGGCTCAGTCGGTTGAGCGTCCCACTTCAGCTCAGGTCATGATCTCATGGCTCGTGGGTTCAAGCCCCACATGGGGCTCTGTGCTGACAGCTCAGAGCCTGGAGCCTGCTTCGGATTCTGAGTCTCCCTCTCTCTCTGCCCCTCCCCGCTCATGCTCTGTCTCTCTCTCTCTCTGAAAAATAAATAAACGTTCCAAAAATATTTAAAAAAAAAAAAAAGGTACACACCTGAGAACTTCAGGCTGAGTGAAAGTAGCCAGTCACAAAGGACCACATATTGTACGATTCTGTTTATCTGAAATGTCTAGAACTGGCAAAGCCATGGAAGCAGGAAATACATTAGTGGTTGCCGGGGGCTAGAAGGAGGAGATCACGGGCATTTAGTGATCATGAGTACAGGATTTCATTTTGGGGTGATAGGAATGTTCTAGAAATGGATAGCAGGGATGGACGCACAACACTGTAAGTTTTTACCAAAATCCCTGGACTATACACTTTAAAGTCATTTCGGGGGCATCTGGGTGGCTCAGTCAGTTAAGCATCTGACTCTCGATCGTGGCTCGGGTCCTGATATGGTTGTGAGATCGAGCCCCGCATCTGATAGTTATTTTGAGAGAGAGAGAGTCAAAGAGAGCATGAGTGCGAGTAGGGGAGGGGCAGAGGGAGAGAGAATCCCAAGCAGGCTCTGCGCCCCCAGCCCACAAACCGTGACGTCATGACCTAAGCCGAAATCAAGGGTCGGATACTTAACCGACTGAGCCACCTAGGCTGTCCTTCATCCCCTGTCTTGAGATGGCACCTCAACCCTCCGGAAGGTCAGTGCTGGGTGGAGAAGCTATGTGGCCGGACATCTGGCTAAGACAGTGTTCCTCTGTCCAGATGGAAAAGTCAACCTGCAACCTGTACCCTCCCCTGGAGCCCCCCCGAGGCCAACATGCACCCCCCCGTGGCAGCCCCAAAATCCCCTGTTCCCCCCCCCCCCCCCCAGTGATGTGCCAGTCCGTGGTTCTCTGGTCCTTGGGCCCTCTGCGACAGCAAGGGGACTCAGCCCCTCAGTCATTTCACACCGACCTGAAGTCTCCCAAATGCCCACACCCAATGCTCATCATTCTGTCATATCGCTTCCCTTCCTTGGGTACTGAACGTGATCATATACCACTGTCATTTTGAGCAGGAGACCTTTAAAGGTTAGAGAGATTTTTAAGCGTCTCCAAATTAAAGTGGATATACGAGCCTTGTCCTTAAAACTCTATATTCTGACAAATATGCCTTTGTGTATATAAAGAGACTCTGAACTGATAAAGGGAAGAAATACAACAAAATGTCTGCCCAATTAGGGTCAATTTATATGCTGGGATGAGTAAGACGAACTCCTATTCATCCTTCAAAACCCCACCTGGACATAACTTGCTAAAGGAAACCCTCCCTGAACCCCCTACATGGGATTCATGAATCTCACAGAGTGACATTCACCCCTCATATTGCCATGGGCTATGGGGCATATTCTCACTTTTAACTGCAATTTACTTTGTCTCTCCACCCCCAAACCCCCTTTTGCAAACTACTGTTTTGCAATGACCTTGAGTCTGAGGCTGCAGGTACCAGAATGAAGCTGCTGCCCATAAGGTGGCAGAGCTTTTACGGGACCTGGAACAGGGTTGGCGCTCATGGTAACCTTCAAGCTAGATGGCATTTGCTCCATTTCTGAGACAAGAAAATGGAGACCAGGCTTAAACCACCTGCCCACGGCCCATGGTTGTTCGCGGAGGAAGCAGCATCCAGCCCAGGAGAGCCCGAACCCAACAGGCTGTCAGCTGTGCCCCGCTCTGAAAGGATACAGTGTTAGCAATTTATCCACATGGAGCCCTCCCACCTGCTGGGTCCACATGCGTCGTCTCCTGTAACTCCACAAATCTGACCCATTTCACAGATGAGGAAAAAGGGGAAGCGGGAGTCTCCAAATGTCGCTTGCGGGAGGTCACAAAGCTCCCTGGGATCTGAACTCAGTGCTGGGACCCCAAAGAATAGCCACAGTAAGGCCACTTGGGTGGTCTCTCCTTGCCCCTTCCCTCCGGCACCCATCAGATACCAGAGGTTCTCAGTCCCAGGTGGCACCCAGTGGGTAGTGCCCAGGGATACTGCTGAACACCCTACAGTGCACAGGACAGCCCCACCGTAAAGAATTATCCAGCCCAGGCATCAACAGTGCCCAGGTTCCAAAACTTGGAGATGACCCAACTTAGAACAGCATCATCACACGCATGCACATGAGCACGCCCTGCAGCATCCAGACCTGCACTCCTGTCCCCCACGGAACCTGGGACAGACCTACGGAAAAAGGAGGGGGCAGGAGGAAAAACAAGCAAAGCCCCGCCCACAAAGGTACCACAGTCACCATTAACGTCATATTTATTGTTATTTAGCTGCTCAGGAAAACATATACAGGTATATACAATATGCATGAATACAGAAGACTGCACTTTACATATTTTTTTTAAAAAAGAAAGAAAAAAATAACACTCAATTTCATGAGCTATTGTCACAGTCTTCCAACCAAGCATTTCAGAAATGAATTTCTTTTAAGAGTCAAAAAAGATTACAGGATTGCCTAACACACAGCAGAGTTAAGATTTCATATTTTACATGTGCAATAACGTTTTCGTTTTCTTTCCCAAAAAAAAGTTTGCTATGCAGTACCGATTACCAGTGTTTGGAGTCTCGTGGGTTGGGCGTGTTTTTAATTTGCTTTGATTCTTTCCATTAAACCAAATTTAATGAAATAACATCCTTTTGCTTAAGGCTATTTTTAAAGCTGTTCCATTCTGGGGTCGTGGGGAGCGAGGAAGTTTAAAACTTCAGGGGTTTCCGACGTTGCGGGGACCTTGAGCTGATGGCCAGGTGCTAATGAACTCAACACAGGGAAAGTCAAGACGCTTGGCTCCCCGGCCTTAAGCAATTAAGGAGAAATCATTCCTGTTTAAAAAATAAAACAAAACGATGCAGCTTTCAACCTGTTGTACATGGAGGAATCAGAGGGGGTGTGGAGTTCTGCTCAGACTGTGACTGACCCTCCTGCAGCCCGGGGAAGGGGGACATTCTCTCTTTCTTTCCTCTGGAGGCAGAAAACGGTTCACACCTTCTGGAGGCTGATCAGTTCACAACCCCTTGCTTCTGCCTGCCTTCTACGGGGCCCGGGGCCGGGGCTCTGGTCAGACAGTCCATGCAAGGACCTTCTAGTCTCAAGACCTGAGCCAAAAGGATCCCGCCCCCGCCTTGGCCGGAAAGATGAGGGGGAGGGGAAAGAGTGAGATGACCCTCTTCTCCCTTCGCTGAAAAGTTCTTTGAAATAAAATGTGGGTGTTGTATGGTGAGCCCCAAGCCTTCAGGTCACTTGCTAAAATACAACAACAAAAAAGCCAGGTCTGTGAACTCTTGGGGACCTGGGGGCAGAGGGGAGGGGACGCAAGGCTCAAAACGGGGCGTTCAGTAAGACTTGCTCTTGAACAAAAACTGAAGTAAAATAGGGGAGATACTGACGTGGGTGAGAGGCTATCCGCGGCTTCTTGTCTGGCCCACCTGGGATCTGTGTGCTCCCCACAGCCCCCCCACCCCGCCGAGCCATACAAGCCTTTCGTAGGCGTCCACAGCACCCAAAGGTGCCCGCCCCACCAACTCTGGGCTTCCAATGACTGCCGTTCTGGGGCCCCCACTGGGTCCAGGAGCCCCTCTCTCTGATGCCACTCACCTAGCCACCCCCCCCTCGGCTCTGAGAGATTATTTCTTGGTGAGGCGCATAGGACTTGCCTCTAGTTTTGCAACAGGGTAAGATTAAATCAAAAGATGGGTGGGGGGTATTCGGGGCTTACATAAAAAGGCCCAGGAATCAAAGTCATTGGTTCTATTCATTGTTTCCTTCCTATAACCCGCAGGAGCCCGCAAACCCCTGCAGAGAAATACACCCATGTTCGGAGATGGGGGGGTTTGGCAGGCTCAGCCTGAGGGCTCCTTCCCTGCCCTGGCAAATGCCCCATTCCTCCCAGGGATGGGAGGTTGGTTGCCCAGGTTGGAGGGGGAAAAACACAGATGGGGAGGTGGGGACAGAATGGGAGAGGTGAGGGAGATACACGCATCCCACCTCCTTCCTCCCACAATGCCTGCATGGGAACAGCTGTCGGCAAAGGTCAAGGGCTAAGAACTGATCCTCCCCTAACTTGGGCACCCACCACCCCAGCCGGGCCCGGCTGCAGCAGGGCGGGAGCCAGGAGCCCCCAGAGGCTCTGCAAGCTGGAAAGGCACCATCCCCCATGCACACTAAGGCTGGTTAGCATAGCATGAAAATTCAGAGCCTGGGCGTTTGCACAGAGGCCCAGAAAAGGAGAGAAAAAACACCACTGTTGAACATTCCGACTCCTTCCCACTGAGCGGGCTGGACACATCATCACCTCCGTTGCAGAGAGGACAGCTTCCAGCAGAAGACAGAACGGAGCTGAAGGCTGAGCGTGTGTTTGTAGGAACGAAAAATATATCTCTCTCTATTTTCTTAGGGAACAGACAAAACAAAATCCCAGGCGGAAGACCTAAGGGGGGCATTAATTGTTTGGCTCCTGCCTGACTGATGACAGTTGGGTGTCAATATATAATATCGTGATGACAATTTGACTTTCACCCGGCAATCTTCCAGAACTACTATTCTCCAGGATTTCCATTTTAATAAGCAGTGAACAAAGCAAAAAGAAAAAAAAAAAAGAAAAAAAAGAAAAGGTGGAGGGGGGGGGGGGAGGGGGAGAGGGACAAGACTAAAAGAGAATAAAAAAAGAAAGTAACTCTTGTCTTATTATGAAATAACAATGCTTTGGACATACAGCAGCATGAAAATAAAACAAGGAAAGAGGTCATCTAAAAAACGTATGCCAAGATTACAGAAAAACGGGAATTATATCTAGCAGGAAAAAGGCTGAAGCAAAAGTTTGCTAACTGCAGAAGGGTTAACACTGGTAACATACTGTGGCAGACAAGTTTCTTTTTTAAAAAAATTTTTTGAGGCTTTTTTTTTT
>NW_026057586.1:67415368-67499762 GCF_023721935.1 Panthera uncia
GGGGAGGGGCATTTCTTGTCAATTCAAGTCAGGGCGGCCACGAACGTCCCGAATCTGTTGGAAATGTCGGAGTGCAGAGACCGCCAGGTGGGCACGGAGGCTCGGGCCTTGGTGTCACCCACGTCGTCTGTGCAGTGGACAGACAGGCACTGCAAGTGGTTGCCCGGCTGGGTGGCTGAGGCCTTATTTGCAGGGAGGTCATGGGCTGCAGAGAAAAAAGGAAGAAAGGTTAGGAGCTTGCTCTGCTCTGCAGGAGGCCCTAAGGAGGGGGGGGGGGTGGAGTCGGAGAGACTTGCGTGCGTGGGAAGAGAGACACCACCCACGCCCTCTTTTCATGCCTGAAGACCGTCCGAGGAGATCTAGAGATGTCTGGTTCAAATCCCCCTGAGGTTGCCTCTGACGTGGCTGGGAGGCCTCCGCCAAGGGTAAGACCCTGGCTCGGGGTTGGGTGTTTCCCTTCAGGAAATGGGAGAATGGGGCAGGGTTTGCCCATCTCTGACAGACTAGAGTTCCCAAAAGATTAACTGGATGTGGAATAAGTTGGGAAGGCTTCCTGGAGGAGGGGTATCTAAACTGGGCATTGAAGCATATGTAGGAGTTCGCCGGCTATACGGTCAAAGGGTGGAGGGGAGGACTGTCAGGGTCCAGAACACGGCTCATTCTCTTGTCATCCTCTGAACAGACACTCGCTAAGGGCCTACTACGTGCTGGGGACTTCCTGAAACAGCAGCAAACTGCTGAGACCCGTGTCCTTTGCCCACCCCAGCTGCTTCACGAAGGGACTTGCGGTGGTGCGGGTGAGGGAGTCGGTTCCTCCCCTACACCCTCAGCGAAAATCCCTTCAATTTCCTTCTCAGTCGCACAGCACCAGAAACACCACCGATCATAGTGATGTCTGGGTTCGACAGACTTGAGGGGCAAGAGAGTCTGACAACCACTCATCACTTAGTATGAATGACACTCAGAGCACGAGCTGGGAGTTCTAAGGCAAGGAAGGAATGGAACAGTCGTTTCGGGGGCTGCTAACACGCTGGAATTGGGGGTGGGGGCCCAGCTCCGGCCGAGGGAGCACACCCAGATACTGAACTCCGTGACCGGCCCGCCCTCCTCGGCGTGCTGTTGCGCAGGCCCGGCCAGGGCCCTGTGCCAGGCAGGAGTTACCCCGCCCAGCCCGCCCTCCGGGATTAAGGGGGGGAGGCCTCCCCTGGGAGCCGAGCCACGGCCTGCAGAGAAAATCCTCCCAGAGAATGGGCCAGGCTGTGACTAAGTGAGCTCCCACCCTGGAGCCCCAGAGACACCCAGCTTAGGACCGGCATGCTGGGAGGAGCTGGGACTGGGGAGAAGGACTCTCTCCCTGGCTCATTCATCCAGTTAACAAGCCTTTACGGAGTCCCTACTATGTGCCAGGCACGGCACTAGCCTTGCGGATCAGGGAGGATTCGGATAAGGCAGACACCGTCTTCCTCCCCCTCCTGGGGTGGACAGCGAGATCAGGAGACAGCCTCGGTGGAGTCACAGGCTGGGGCTTGAACCCCTAATCCCTGCCACATTCCCCGGCTCTCTCCGAGCCTCAGTTCCTCATCGCCCCCCAGGTGGGGGCAATGTCACCTCCCTCGGGCCTTATAAAGGCCTGGCGCACAGAGCACTCCCCAGACGGGGCTGTTGGGACTGCCATCCGTTTCTGGGGCGGCCAGGAGGTGAGGGGTCCTTGCAGCCTTCCAGAGGCCCCCAAGCCTCGTCCCCACCTTAGGACTAGCCACGTGGGCCTGCTCCTGCCCACGAGACTGGAGTCTTTGCTCCCCTTTCACAGAAGGGGGAGCTGAGCCAGAGGTTTCAAAGCTTGTTAGTGGTGGTGTCACTGCTGATGCCACACCCAGGGCCTCCTGGGGACAAGGTTCCCCACGAAGCTAGAGGCATCAGATTCAGGGTCCCCTAGCACACAGTGGGCCCCGGATTCCAGCCCCTACACCTCTGCTCTTGAGCCCAAGCTTGCCTTGCTCCCAGTGATGCCCTGCTCCCTGGTCCCCACAAAAGGGATTTTGATTGGGGGAGGGGAGCATCTGCCAGAGAGACAGAGAGAGAGAAAATTCCGAAGGGGCTTCCTCACTTCATTTCGCACACATCGTCTCAAGGAGCCAACAGAGCAGTTGCTTGGGCCCATTTTACAGACGGGAAACCGAGGCCCCCTGCCAAAGTTTGCACAGCCAGAGAAAGACGAGACCCAGGCCCAAGCCCTGCCGCCGGGCTCCCTTGCCCTGAGGCTGCAGGATGAAGGGCGCGAGATGAAGGAACGTTCTCCAAGTTCTGTGCTCAGACGCAGGAGGCCTGGGGGCCCTTCTGGAAGCGGGCTTTGCTGAGCGACGCTTCCAGACTGACCCAAACGGCCACATTTCCTAAAGACGCTTTATTGCCAAGTTATGGATGACTCCTAAACACGCCGTGTGCCGATTCTAGAAATAGCTGCTCCTCTTACTTGGGGAGGATTTAAGGAGGGAGTGTCAGGCATACAGCTGAACCTGTCCGTGTGTGATCTCATCCCGTCCCCCCCCTCCCCGCAAGCCCAGCAGCTGGGTGCCCCTTCTCCCCACCTGGGGGCTCAGAGTGGGGGAGGCCCTCGCCCAATGTCACAGAGCATGGGCCCACGATTCCCCAGCCTCTGCCTGGGACGAGCCAGAGAGTCTGATATCCACGGGGAATATTTTTAAGAGAGAATATTATTCTTCAGCTCCTGACAACCCCAAAGCATGACCAAACTCATCCTCCCTCCGGATTCATTCCAGCCGGGGGGACCCAACACGCCCTAGGTCTGCCGCTACCCCCCCCCCCCCCCCCCCCCCCCCCCCCCTCCGGCTGCGGATAAATCAGTCCCATGGAAGCGGCCTCAAGTCAGGGCCTGCCCCTACTCGAGAGAGGCCCTCACTCCCCGCTCCCCCGGGGGGCAGGCATGCGGCCCCCCAGGCCAGGACCCAGAGATACAACCACCCCTCGCTGAGCTCACAGGGTCAGGGGAGACCCTGCAGCTACTCAGCGCACCGCGGAAACTGACGTGGAGTGTCAAATTTTCCACTTGTTAGCTCTCGGCCTCCCCTGTCGGACTGTGGCTGCAGAGGGGACAAGGTCTGTCTGTTTGCCACAGCGCCCCATGCACAGGAGGTGCTCTGTTGGGACCTGTAGGCCGTGATGTGAGCCTCATCCCTATTTGACAGATGGGAAGACTGAGGCCCCGGAGGGCATGGAACTGCCCCGGGGTCGCTGGGGGCCAGGCCACCAGCTTGGACCAGCCCTCTCCTTTTAGTCCAGGATTCCCCAAGGGCTGGGCTGAGGTGGAATCCCAGATCCCCCATACCTGGGCAGCTGGCCCCATCTGCAGAGTCTCAGTGTCTCCATCTGTAACTTGGGGATGGTGATCCCTGGCAGGCCCATCTCAGAGCGGCTTGGGGAGACCATACAAGAAAAAGAGGGGATAACAGTGTGCATGTGGGGGTCAGTCCTTGAGGCATCAACTCAAAATGTGTCACCCTGAATGTGCCTCCCCCCTGTGCAGGCAGCACAGGGGCCAAGGGGAGGAGCTTTGGGGTCACGGGACCCGATGTCACGCCCGCCCAGCAAGAAAGGGCTGCGGGGCAGTTTTTAAGGACATTCCCCTCTTGGCCAGAACAGAGCACTTCAGTCCCCAATCCAGGGGCAGGGCCTGGAGCTGGCCACCCCCCCACCCCCACCCGCCGGTCTTCCTTCACGCACAGAACAAATCCTGGCTGAGCTATCCCGCCCTTCCTCAGCTCCCCCTCCCTTAACAAACACAGCACTTGACTTGGTCTTTTTTGCCACCAACTTGGAATCACGGTATCGGGGTACCGGCTGCCTCCGGCTCACCCCACTGTGAACATGAGACCGCGTCGGGTTTTGCCTTCTGTGCTTCTCCAGCCACGACAGGGGTCAGTAAATTCCACGAGGGGAAAGGCAGGACCCCGAGCCGGTGCGAGAGCAGCAAGCACACGAGTAACCCAAGTGATGCCATATTCCCTTACCGGGTTCGACAATGACCGCGCCTGCCGTTTGTGGAGCACAGGACTTCTGCGAACTTCACTTGAGCCCCCAGAACCTCAGCCCCAGAAAACGGGGGAAATAATAGGACTGGCCGCCACGGAGGCAGTTACGAGGATTAAAGGAAATGATCCATGTAAAAGGCTTAGCACTCGGCCTAGCACACAGCAAGCACACTCCCTGCCTGAGCGGGGAGACCCGCGGGGCCTGCCAGGACGGCCCGGGGACCCTTTGGCCTGGGTTGGAGGGAGGAGGGGAAAAGACATTTGTTTCCCTGGGGACACCTCGTTGTTGATTTCACTTCTGGGGAGGCCGCCCACACCCACGGAGGGGACTGACTGAGCTTTCTTTTTCAGAGTCCGCAAAACAGACCTTGCCACCGCCTTGCCCTGCACTCAGTATCCCCAGGGCTGGGTTCCAATTCGCACGAGGCACGTGGCCCAGGGGTCACGAGCTTGGTGGGGGCAGCTGCCCGCCCCCGCCTCCCCGCCCCGAGGCAGGGCTTGGTGACACAGTACCACCTACCCCTCTGTCCTCGATCCCTCAGAAAGGGGACTTCTGCCTGGCCACCTCCTGCCCGCCCCCCCCCCCCACCCAGTTGCCGCCCTCCATACGGAAGGCCGGAGGTATGGGGGAGGGGGCTGTGGAGGTCAGGGTGGCCTCCCAACTAGCGCCCAGATCAAGGGCCCCCCGGGTGCTGATCCAGGGTGTGGCCTGAGCAAGGTGGTAATCTGTGCTGTAAAATGGGAACCAAGTTCACGGGCTTCTGGGAGGATTAATGGAGATAACACGGGTGAAGACTTGAGCACATGAGGAGCCTCCCCAAAAGGTTAGCTGCTCTCAGGATTATTACCCTCACTGTTCTTCAACAGCCCAGGGCCTTGCAGGCATCAGACCTAATACTGCCCATACGCCAGCAGGGGATACTGGCCACGGGACCGTCTCTTCATCTCCGTGGGCGCAGGGGCGGGGGGGGGGGGTGTCTGCCCCACCCCTGCCCACCAACGGGTGGGGGGACCGGGGTGCGATCCCAGGCGGAGCAGGCAAATTAGAATTCCGTGCGTATTTTTAACTCAAAGCTTATGTAAGGAGCAGTGTGGGCCCCAGCACACAATAGCGAATGACTCTCGCCCGACTCACCCTCTCCGGATTCCGACAAAGGGAAATGTATTTTGGTTTTTCCTTTATTTGGACCTGGCAGGGGGAGACACTGGCGTCTGACAGCTGCCACTCAGCTGGGGGTGGGAGGGGGGGAGCTGGGCCCCTGGGCCTGGAAGCAGAAGCAGGCCAGGGAGCCACGGGGTTGGGCTACGTCCCATCGGCCCTTCTGTCCTGCAGCCTGGGAGTCCCGTGGGCCCCCAGACACATCTGTGATCCTCCTGGCTCCTGTTCCCCATCTCCAAGAGAGGCCCGGCTAGCTCTGGACATCGAACATCGCCTTTCACTCTTGCCCAGGCCCCAGAGTCCAGGCACCAGGGAGGGAAGAGGCTGCCTCCAAAATCCACCTGCTTCTCTCCTGCCCCCCTGCCTCCACCCCGGTCCAGGCCCCCACTGTCTCCCGCCTACGGTGGCCTTGTGCTGGCCCCCAAGCCCATTTCCCCCGCTGTGAGTCAGGTGACTTTCCTAAAGCGTCAACCAGAGCAGGCCCCTCTCCTGCTTAAACCTTCCATGGCTCCCCAGGGCCCCCAAGATAAAGCTCCCAGCTCCGCATAACCTGGCCTGCTCCCCTCTTGGGCCTCCAGCCTCAGAGTCTCAACAAAGCCCTGATCCTTACCACCTCCACAACCCTGCTCCTGACGTTCCTTCTGCCTAGAACACCCTCTCCTCCTCACCCCTGATGACTCCCACCATCCACCTGGCTGTCAGCCTTTTGGCAACGTTTCTCTGACGTCCCTACTCTGAGGCATGTGACCCCTCTCCCTGCTCACAGATGGCACCTCTGTCCCCAGGTCCCCCAGTGGCAAGGATAGCACCAGTGACCCCCTAGCACTGATACATCTCACCCTGGCAGAGGGGGAGTCCTGGGTTCAGGGCCCCTCTGTAACACGCAGCCAAAGATGGAAAACATCATGGGGGGGTGGGGGTGGGGGTGGTTGGCTGACCTCGGGCAAATCACTGTCCCTCTCTGAGCCTCAGCTTCCTTCCCCGTGAAATGGGACAAGGACAGCACCCCACTCGCTGCCCAGTCACACCAGGCTCTCCGGTGCCCAGCACGCGGCAGGTGCTCAGGTAACGGCCACCAGCTATCACAGCAGACAAAAGCCATGCAAGGGAGTCTTGCCCGGGGTGGCCAAAGTCCCCTTTCTAAGGCAGCACTAAGGCCCATCTCCAAGAACCCGCCCCTGGGGATGTGGGGGACCCTTACCACCCAGCTGGAACCCTTCCGCGGAGCCCCACAACCCCAAAGCGGACCCCTCCTCGGCTGCCCGTCCACAGTGCGTCCCCGGGCCGTGTCCCCTCCTCCGGGGAGGTACACAGGCTCCAGGAGACTCACCCACTTTGGGCTCAGAGCAGGAACAGCAAATCTAAACCGGATGCTGGGCTACACAAAGAGAGTCCATCCACAGAGCCACGAACCAAGCCGGAAAGTGGCAAACCCAAAGCCCCACACCAACCCTCCCCCACACTCGGCAGCTTTGGGGGAGTCGAGGCTCTGTGTGCGCTGAAGCCTAGATTCACATCCCACCCTCCATCTGAATCTCACCAGCTCCGTGACCTTGGGCCAGATCAACTTGCTGAGCCTCAGTTTCCCCATCTGTAGAAGGGGATGACAATCCCTCCTGTGCCTGGCCTAGGGGCCCTGAAGGCAGACACACCCACAAGGATCCCAGCTGTCCCTCTGGTCCCTGGCACACAGTAGGCACCTGATAAGGATTTGTTACATATTTTATGCTTGGCTGTGTGACCTTGGGCAGGTCACTCTCCTCCTCTGGGCCTATTTGGGCCTCTCTAAGATGACTGATAGTAGACAGATATACAACTACTTGACTCTTTTTATTCCTTTGGGGAAATGAGATTTTACATTCGACGTGGGCAGGAAGTATCCCCACGTGAGGGGCACTAAGATACTCAGCCTGAATAAGCCCCAGGAAACGGCACCCGCAACCTCAGGGATCAGGAACGGGGGGCTGGTGGCTGGAGGCCTGACTGACTCTCCATCCGGGCATCTGCCGGCACCCCCTACCCTTTCTCTGCCCACCCTTCAAGGACGGCTTCTGTGTCACTGTGACAAATGAGGAAAGGAAAAAGATGACCATGTCCCATGTCTCCAGTCCCATCAGCTCCAGGGATGTTAAGAGGGAGCACTGACCTCAGGCTCCCTGCGGGCCGGGCCTCGGCTCGTATCTCATCAGATGACGCCAACACCTGGGGAGAGAGGGCCCGACACCCCAG
Source organism: Panthera uncia (assembly GCF_023721935.1). Taxonomy (NCBI): domain Eukaryota; kingdom Metazoa; phylum Chordata; class Mammalia; order Carnivora; family Felidae; genus Panthera; species Panthera uncia. Next base: position 67,422,806 of record NW_026057586.1, read on the forward strand.
CTCATTTCACAGGGGAGGAAACGGACGTTCAGAGAGGGGACGTCGCTGACCCACGGTCACACAGCTAGCCAGTGGCCGAGCCTGGGTCACTCCCAGGTCTGTCTGATGCCAATGTGTGTGGGTGCATCAAAGTCACATGAAAAAGTAAAATGTCCCAGCCAAGGTGGCAGGTGTTACCTCCCCCCCAACCCCCGTCCCTCCTCTTTCCGTCTCCCTCTCAACACCCGCGAACTATTCTTTCTCAGTCTCCCTTGTTCTCTGTCTCTCTCTGAGTCTCTGGTGCTCTCTCTCCCTCCCTCCCCTCTTCCCCGTCTTTCCCCGAAACCAACGCTCGCTTTTTGGGGAAGGATCCTAAGGCTCACAGATGGGATGAGAATGACCCGGGGTGACAGAGTAGCCAAGGACAAAACCCGAGGCCCCATCCGATGCTTTCTCCACGGACGCTGCCTGAGTTTTCACATCAGCCCCCTCTGATGGGGGCGACACGGAGCTTGCACGGGGGCTCCTGAGAGGTAGAAAGCGTCCCCCCACCAATGATCAGGAGGGACCCTGTGAGGCCCCACCTTCCCCGGCCCCATGAGGGTGAAGAAGGGGCTCACGCTGGCCCGCCAGGGCAACGGAGTCTGGTGCGAGGCCCCTGGAAGGCTTCGGAAATTAATTGGAGTTGACTTGGCTGAGGGCAGCTGTCATTTAGATTGAGAACTGGCTGAGGGCTCCACTGAGGCGAAGCAGCAAGGGCATCGTGGGGACCAGGCTGCTGAGCGCTGGGAATGGGGGCGGGGGCTGAATGCGGGAGACCTTCTCCAGCCCTGGAGGAGGAGACAGGGTGGCATCGGAGGCCCAGACTCCCCGGGATGGACGGGGCAGGCCCCTCACCCCAGCCCGAGCCTCCGATCAGGCTCCCTCTCCTGGTGCCTCTGGACACACAGCCAGTGACCTGTGACAGATGCAGCCCCGTGCACCCCCCGGGCCACTCCCGGCCTGTGTGCTGCAGAGACGTGACAGGCTGGGGAGGGGGGGGGGCTGCAGGCCGACCCCTGAGCCTGCCCCTTCCTTCTGACAGTGCCCACAGTGGCCCAGCAAGGGGGCCAGAGCAGGAAGACCACTCACGGCCCGCAGAGTCCAAAGCGCCAGGTTTCAGCCTCGGCCTTGGGGACGCGAGCTGCCCCCCCAGCCTGTGTTCTCATCCGTGAAATGGGGATGGAGGCAGTATTATTCTGAGAGAACCACCGGAAGGGTCCGGCGGGATCTCAAGCAGAGCAGTTAGCACCCTGCCAGGCACCAAGGACGCCGGGACAGACAGATGCTGCTATCGGCGTCTCTAGTAGGATTGTTAGGTTTGAGACACTCTCCAGCCCCGTCTCTGGCAGAGCGCTCCCAACCCTCTGTTTTCTCTCGCCCTCTCACTGGCAATTCGTTCCCCTTGGCACCGGAGCCACCCCTGGCCACCCCTGGACAACCTAGTGCTGGGTGGCCCTGGACAGGATGCCGCCCCTCTCCGGGCTCCCGCCTGCGCACCTGTGCCCTGGGAGCGACCCAGCGCCTGGGTAGACACCTCCCCGGAGCCCCCAGCACCCTGCCTGGCGTGCGGCGGGCCATTCAACAAATACACTAAACTAAACTAAAACAAATACACACACACGTTCCTGTTGAGGTAGAGCCTCGTCGCTTTCAGCCCCCGGAAGGAGAGGCCAGATTTAGCGACACCTCGGAATTTAAAACAGTTTTCAAACTGCTGATGCTTTGGGTGGAGGCTCTCGGGGACACCTGCCCCGCCCACCCAACCGGGGGCCTGCGGGAGCTCTGCGGTCCTCCCACGGGGGGGGGGGGGGGTGCTGTGTGTCCCGTAGTGTTTCTGCGTCCCCGAGGAAGGGCTCTGCACGGGGGTCAGTTGTGGAAGTCACGCGCTTTGCAGACAGGGGCTTGGGTTCAAATCCCAACCCTGCCAACCGTCAGGCTGGGGGACCCTGCATCAGCTCCTCGACCTGAGTCTCCACTTCCTCACCTGAAAAAATGTGTCCGGTCATTCCTGCCTTGCCGACAGGGGCAACAGGCTGGTACCCAGGTGCCTGGTACCCACAGGACCCTCGATGTCCCGTTCCCATCATCATTCTCCAAACCTGAGGCTTCCTCGGGCAGCCTGGAAGAGGGGGCCCTCGAGACAGCAATAACAGGAGGGCGATGGGCCAAAGCATCACTACTGAACAGTTGTGCCCAGCTGTATGCGGGGCACGGGACTCGGAGAAGTGATCCCAGCACAGAGCTCCCAGCACCCCCACCCAGAGTTCTCAGACTGATGGAGAGTTACTCCACAGACACGTAAGCGCAAAACAGAGCGTTGTCGCTCCCACAGCAAAAGGCTGGCCTGTGTCATCGACGCAGGGCACAGGTTGGGGTATCTGGGAAGAATTCACAGAGGAAAGGGCATACAGGGGGCTTACGAATGAACATAAAGCTTCGCAGCAAGAGAAGCAAGAGGTACGCCCCAGGCCAGCACCGTCACTGGAAAGAACAAGAGGCCAGCTCAGGGGCCCCGATTCAAGGCGTGGGGGACAGGGAGGAGGAGAAATCTGCAAAGTTGAAATGAAGTCAGTCACAGGGGACCCTGGACGCCCCAGGAAGTAGCTCTGTTCCTGAGAGCAGAAGGGAGCCAAAGTAGGCTTGTGAGCCGGAGAGGGGCGTTGGGAATCTGTCAAAACGAGTAAGAAGCTTCCACCTCATCCATTCCAGCCTTAGCATGGGACACCTGACTTAGAAACACATTCCACTGGGGACAGGGTCCTTTGTGTTCCACCACTCTCAACAAGAGGGGGGTCCGATCCCAACCCCGAGAGAATGGTACTCTGGGAGAGCTCTGGTCTAACTGCACGGGCCGTTCCTCCCCAGCAGCTTCTGAGTCAGACGCCTATAACCCGGGTCCCCAAGAACCCCAGTTCAGTCTTGCCATGTCTCAGCTGATGACCTCTGCAAGGGACTCCGCTCCACCTCTCTGTGCCTCTACCTCCCTTCCACACGATGGATGTGAACATCGTGCCCTGTGCATTTACATAAACGAATTCTCTCTGAGGACACTGATGGGGAAACCGAGGCACAAAAGACACACATCCCGGGTTATCCAATGGTAAGCAGAAGCATCGAGGGGAAGTCCCTTGATCTCTCTGCATCTGAGTTTCCCCATGTGTGAAATGAGACCACACACCTACCGGGCAGAGCAGCTGGGAGAATGAATACAATAACATTAACAATAACAGACAAGAATTACAGTTAATACCTATCACAACTTCATCCCTCACCATAACCCTAGAGGACGGCTTCTATTCTCCCAACCCCTTTTTCACAGGTGAAGGACCTGCCAGGGTCAGCAACCTACAGCCCATGGATCAAGTCCGGCCGGCCCACTGTCTGACTTTATCAATAAAGTTTTATTGGTACACGGTCACGCTCAAACACTTACATTTAGTCCATGGCTGTTTCATGCTACAAGGGCAGATTTGAGTAGTTGTGACAGAGACTCTATAACCCATCAACCTAAAATATTCACTCTCAGGCCCTCTACAGTGAAAGTTGGCTGACCCTGAACCTGAGGCTTATAGAGATGACGTCACTTATCTATGTAAGTTCACACAAGTAGGAAGGAGCAACCAGGCACCCAGTAGGCACTCAATACATGCTTCCTAGAAACATGTTTATATGTGAACAATGCTGCTAATCTGTGAAGACCCTTAAGGAATCAGAAATGTCCTCCTTGTTCACTGTGTCCATGGTATTCCTTCTCGGGCCACCTCCCTCCTCCCTGCCTTCTTATTTAAAAGTCAGTAGGGGCACCTGGGTGGCTCAGTCGTTTCAGAGTCCGACTTCGGCTCAGGTCACGATCTCACAGTTCGTGGGTTTGAGCCCCGCGTCGGGCTCTGTGCTGACAGCTCAGAGACTGGAGCCTGCTTCAGATCCTGTGTCTCCCTCTCTCTCTGACCCTCCCCCGTTCATGCTCTGTCTCTCTCTGTCTCAAAAATAAATAAATGTTAAAAAAATAATAATTAATTAAAAAATAAATAAAAGTCAGTAAATCATTCAAATATTGGCCAGGGGTACTGGAGGGTCGGGGTTGTTATTTTTAAAAAATCGTTCCAGGGGCACCTGGGTGGCTCAATCGGTTGAGCGTCCAACTTTAGGTCAGGTCACGATCTCATTCTTCGTGAGTTTGAGCCCTGCATCAGGTTCTGTGCTGTCAGCACAGAGCCTGCTTTGGATCCCTCTGACCCCTCTCTCTCTCTCTGCATCTCCCCTTCTCGCTCTCCTTCTCTCAAAATTAAATAAACATTAAAAAAAATCATTCCAGAATGTGTCTATGATGCAGCCAAAGAGAAACGTGGGCCCTCCAAGGCAGAGTGAGTCAGCCACATCAGGCCAGGGGAGACGGGTGGCCACCCCCCAGAAGGAGGTTGTCACAGCTCAGTCTCCCCTCGTGGAAGGACAGGGACGGGCTGGGCACAAGCGGGGCCGAGGGGACACCGGTGGACAGAGCACAGGCCCTATGGCAGGCTCCGGGGTCTTCTCACTGGCTCATCTCGTTTATTCCCTCAGCGATCCTATCGGAGCCAAGGTCACACAGCGAGAAAGCGAAGCGTAGGAATCCAAACCCAGGACCGTATTGTCTTACCCACCCGTGGCATCTGCCTGGCCTGGGGGAGAGAGACGGGTGGAACCAGGGAAGCTGGTCTGGGCTTGGGGGGAGCCGGTCGGTCACTCCCAGCAAAACAAGAGGGAACAGAGCCTCTGGATCGCCGGTGGCAGGCACAGACATCCTGAGCTCCCGTGTTCCGGGGGATCTGGCAGGTCGGGCCTACACTTTAGAGGGGAGGTGTGCCTGCCACCCCAGCTTGCATTCCCTCCTCCCCCTGCTGCAGGAAACCGGGGCCCAGCTCTGCCAGAAGCTGGCTGTGTGACTTCAAATGCATCACTCACCCTCTCTGGGCCGCCGTTCCCTTTTGTAAGTGGCAGGAGTCCCTACGGCCAGGCCTGTGATTCTGTGACCTAAAGAGGCCATCCAAGTAGGTACTGCCACCCCAAATTCTGCTGTGGACTGACGGGAAAGGCTGGCTAAGCTGTACCTCGAGGACGGAGAGGGGACGGCTCCGCCCTTTGTGTGCCCAATGGGGCCTGCAATGCCCAGAGTGAGTCTCTGGGGTTGACCTGGGAGGAAGGTAGGGTATGGATTCTGCGGGGAAGGCGGGGGCCACCACATTCCTTCCATGGCAGAGGTCATACCCCCTTGTCCCTGTGGTTTTCTGAAAAGACTGGGCTAGCCGTGCTGTAAATTGGAGAAACTGAGGCCGGAGAGGAGCAGAAGTGTGAATAGATCAGAGGACTCCTGCCTGCTTGCCCAAGCCAGCACTCAGTCCTCTCTTCATCCGGAAGGTCTGACAGTGGAGTTTGCAGTATGCTGTCACCAAGTGGTGGCAACACTACGTATGCCTGCTCTCCCCTCTTTCTGGACCACTACGGTCACTTCTCCCTTCATCTAAGTCAACCCTTCTGTCTCCTCCTTCCTCAGGTAGCTCTTTCCAAGACCCTCAGGGGACTCCCAAGTGCACTGTATTATAACACCCGGTGCTAACCCTGACCTCTCATAATTGTCCTACCCTCTACCTCAACCCCTAGAACACGAGTTCCATGAAATCAGAGCCTGGTCTCCCTTAATCACCACTGTGGCCCATGGTAGACCCTCAACCAGTTTGTGCTGACCCATCAATTCCTAGGAGCAGGCATAAACCCTAAAGGATCAGTGAAATAAGGAAGCTGAAACTACATCGCCTGGGCCTCCAGACAGACCTGAATAAGAACTTTTCAAGGCTTCCTGGTGCCAATGAAGCAAGCCTTGATTAGGAGACTTTCCCACTGACCCCCACCCCAAAATTTACTGAGAGGGGCCACATCCCCTCACAGACTTATTATCCAGCAATGGGGGAATTACATCCACTTCCTTCCAAGTCTGGAGGCTACAATTCGCCCAATTTATTTTAGACCCTGCTCGTGCATGGGGAAGCCACAAAATGCAAATGCCTTTTGAACGGAAAGAAAAACTCGGTGGGGAGAGGCAGGGGTCCGCTGACAAATGCCAGAAATTCCCTCCACCTTAGAACCACTACCCAGGAAGACCCCTTTCCCAACCAACACCCCCACCCAGCCCACCGTGATCTTAGGCACCCCTCCTGCCTGCTGGCCCCGAGCCCCTGAACCCAGTCAGACAACCTCTGAGATGAGTATTCACGCGGACACCGGGCAAGGGAATCCGTTGAATAACCTCCAACATTCCCACCATCTCTGTGTTCCCTTCTTCCTCAGGGAAGGAGACCAGATTCCAGACACTCGTTCTAGAAGTTCCATGTCCATCCCTGCATCGAGACCTCCCACCAACCTACAGAAGGAGGGCCTGCTACTCCTTCTTAAAGGAGGCGGAAACAGGTGCACAGAAGCGAGATGACCCGCCCAACACCACGGAGCGAGGGAGCAACTGAGACAGGATGAAGTCAAGTCCTTTCCCCAAGGCTCGGGTACTTGCACAGTAAGCCAGAAAGACAGAGGAGAAGAGGGAGCGAAAAGAAGGGAGAGAGGAGAAGGAAAGAAAAAAAAGAAGATTCCCTCTCTCCTAAAGGGCTGTCACCCTCCCTTCCCTCCCGGTCCGCCCACTGTAAGTCTGGAAGCACCTGCCACTTTCTCGGGAGTGAGAAGAAGCTAGCATGCCATCCGATGAGGGCATCTGATCCAGGCCAGGCCCCGCCCACTGCAGGGTCTGAGCCCTGGGGAACCAGGCCTCTAGGGAGGGAAGCGGGACAATAGGGAAAAGCCTCTGCCCTCAGGTGCGTGGGTCACCCACCTGAGCGAAACTCTTGCAGAGGGAGGTTTCCAGTTGCCATGGCGGGGGGGGGGGGGGGGGGCAGGGGGCAGGGCATCTGTTGCTAAGCAACAGGCTTGCACCAACAACCTACCCAGAGATCATGACATGCTTGGGTTATAACAAGTCCCTGATCTTGGGGGCCCCTATGACATAGCTCAGGAGCTCTGTGCATCTGAAACTGGGCTGTCCACGCTCTGGAAAACCGTGTGGATGATTCTCAAAAAATTAAAAATAGATCTACCCTATGACCCAGCAATAGCACTGCTAGGAATTTACCCAAGGGATACAGGAGTGCTGATGCCTAGGGGCACTTGTACCCCAATGTTTATAGCAGCACTTTCAACAATGGCCAAATTATGGAAAGAGCCTAAATGTCCATCAACTGATGAATGGATAAAGATGATGTGGTTTATATATACAATGGAAAACTACTTGGCAATGAGAAAGAATGAAATCCGGCCATTTGCAGCAATGTGGATGAAACTGGAGGGTATTATGCTAGGTGAAATAAGTCAGGCAGAGACAGATACCATGTATTTTCACTCATATGTGGATCCTGAGAACCTTAACAGAAGACCATGAGGGAAGGGAAGGGGAAAAAATAGTTACAAACAGAGAGGGAGGGAGGCAAACCATAAGAGACTCTTAAATACAGAGAACAAACGGAGGGTTGGTGGGGGTTATGGGGGAGAGGGGGAAATGGGTGATGGGCATTGAGGAGGGCACCTGTTGGGATGAGCTCTGGGTGTTGTATGTAAGCGATGAACCACGGGAATCTACCCCCAAAACCCAGAGCATACTGTACATGCTGTATGTTAGCCAATTTGACAATAAATTATATTTTTAAAATAAATAAATAAATAAATAAAATAAAATAAAATAAAATAAAATAATAAAACTGGGCTGTCCAACACGGCAGCCACTAGTTTCATGTGGCCTTTTAAATTTAAAAATCAATTCCTCGGGGTGCCTAGGTGACTCAGTCGGTTAAGCATCCGACTTCGGCTCAGGTCACGATCTCACGGTCCGTGAGTTCAAGCCCCACATCAGGCTCTGTGCTGACAGCTCAGAGCCTGGAGCCTGCTTCAGATTCTGTGTTTCCCTCTCTCTGCCCCTCCCCAACTCATTGTCTCTCTCTCTCTCTCTCTCTCTCTCTCTCTCTCTCAAATAAATAAACATGAAAAAAATTAAAAACATAAAATAAAAATCAATTCCTGATTCATAACTAACCACGCTGCTAGTATTCAACAACCATCTGTGGCCGGTGGTCACTGTCCCTGACAGCACAGGCAGAGGACCTCTCCATCATCGTGGAAAGTTCTATTGGACGGCACTGATCTAGAATTATCATCTATGAGGTCCCAGTCTCTGTCAACTGGTTTTCTTACAAAAGGCAAGCTCCATCGTTTTTCCAATAGAAGTTTGTATAGACGGAGGTAAACGGGGGGGGGGCTGGGATAATCCTTTTCCCGGATTATCAACCACTAGGGACTCCCACCAAAACATATTTCCTCTTGAGCCCAAAGCAGAGCACGGCCCGCTGACCGCCCACAGCTACTCCCTTCCGTGGAGCCCAGACACAGCCTCAGAGTCTTTCTCAACGCAGCGTTCGAGGCAGCCAGAACGAATCGATCCGGATTAGCAGGCGATATTCAGTCTAGAAATCTGACTGACCTTGTGCAGTCCCAGGAAGGGAGACATTGAGGCCCAGGGAAATACAGCTCTGGACGGCTGAAGTTCACACCCTCAAAAAGTGCCTGGATGTGCAGTGACGGAAAACAAAAAAAAGGTAGCAATAATGACAGTGATGCCTCTGGGCTGATCACCTGCTCCGCGGCCAGCGCCTAGCCTCCATTTACACTGGTGCAATCCTGTATTGTCATGACAACCTATAACGTATGCATTATGATCTCTCCATTTTCCAGATGATGAGTGAAGGGAGATGGAGAGATCCAAGGGGACCCACCCAAGGTCACACATTCGCTAACGGGGAGCCCTCCCAGGCAGGCCCTGGGCCAAGCGGAGAACGAGGGATGCGCTCAGCACCCCCCCCCCCCCCCCCCGCTTTTCCCCGGCTTTGTGACCTTGGACAAGGCACTTTCACTCTCTGGGTCTAGTCTCCCTGCCACGGGGGTAATAGGTCTTGCCTCGGTCAAAGAACTCAAAAATACATGCAGATGTTGTATCCACAGTAAAAAGGAATGATTATCAGCCAGACTTTACAGTCCAAACCTGTTTTTAGCTTACGCTTAAATCTACCGTCAAAGGGATTTCGAGTCCAGAAAACGGTAAGACCAACCGGTTCCATTTCTTGAGCAGCTTCTCTGTGCCACACGCCATGACTGCTTTCGCGTGACAAGAGCAAGGTTAGGTAGAAATGAGAGACCGAGCGGCTGGCACAGCCACAAGCCCTTCACATCCGACCCCTCACAGAAAAAGTTTGCTGACCCCTGCGCCAACTCATCGAGGGGGCAAAACTACCCCCGTTTTACAAATGAAACACCGAGGCTCGCGACGAAGGGAGGTGATTTGTCCAAAGTCCCACGGCTGGGCAGAAACTGCGGAAGTCTGGATTCCATTTCTGGAGGTCTACCCGCAGGGATCTTCCAGGAAAAGCGGGTCGAGACACGTGCCAGGCCACCTGCTGGAAGCACCAAGCCCAGCGGTACTCGCTGAGGCTCCTCAGACATAAAGGAAGGGCGGGGGAGAGGGGGCACACGCAGCCTCTCAGCCAGGGCCGCCCACCGCCCCACGCCCTCTCAGCCTTGGCCTCGGGGAGAGCTCACCACTCCACGGGCAGCTCACGCCCAGCCGCCAACAGGCCCGGCGCCTGGCCCGGTGGGCACCAGCTCGGCCTGTTTTATCCCACTGCCTCGTCGCCTCTCAGTAGAGAAATCGCCCAAGACTAATTGCAAGTAATATTTAATTTTATCAGGGATAATTACATGAAATTAATTCAGCTTCTACCTGGAAGCACTTTGTTACCGTTCGCTTTCCCAAGTAGCTGGGGTGAGAAAAAGGAGGCAGGCAGGCAGGCAGGCAGGATGAGGGAGAGACAGGGCCCCGACATACGCGCGGAGCAGGCAACGGGCAAGGTAATCAGGCGATGACGTAAGTGAGCGCCAACTGTATGCACGTGGGAAACGCTCCGCGGCACGGCAGTCACGCAACCCCAGGACAACCCTGCAGGCGGGCATGACGGGCCCACCCCCCGACCGCCACTGCTTTGCAGAAGACGCCACGGGGTCCCAAAGGATCCCGGGCAGAGATCTGCGCGCCATCAGGGAGAGATTCCTGCTTGGAATCGCCTGCATTCCTGCTCGGCCGCTTCCTGGGGGCATGACCCTGCACAGGCCAGCTCGCCTCTTGGGCCCAAGTTTCCTCATCTGTCAGATGGGTGAACTGCCACAGTGGTTTCCAGGAGTCGACGAAGTAGCCCAGACGACAGCAAGCGCTCCACGGAGGCAACCGCGACTACCATCATCGTCATCAAGAAATGCTGCTTCCAAGCTGGGGCCTCCTGTCTCCACGGAACCCCGTCTGAGCCAGGGGTGGGGGAGGATCGGAAGAAGAATTTGGGGAAGGCCTGGCTTTCTCAGCCTCCCCGAGGAGACCCCACACACAGAACCTCCGAGCCAAGAAGTACAGATGAGGCCCCCAACAGGCCGAGAAACCCAGGCTGCTCCTCCCCAGGCTCTAGCTCTCCACCCGGCCCTCCAGGAGCCCCATTTGGGGGCACAGGCTCCCCCGGGGCACCAAGAAGAAAAGGGGGCCCCTCTCTCACAGCTGCTGTGGTTGCCAGCCTCCCAGAGGTCTGGGGGTGGGGGGGTGGCGGTCTGGAGCCGCTCTGAAAGGCCGCGGGCGCCGGGGGTTCATTTAGCTGTTTTCGGGTGGCTCCGATGAGTTCATTTTACCCCAGCAGAATATTAAACAGCTCCTGGGGAAACAGATGCTGGGCTTCGGTTTCAGAGGGAGGGAGGATGGGAGGCCACAGGCCGGCAAGGGGAGAATTCAAGTTCCCCTTCAGGCAGCTCCAAAGACCTTTCTAGGCTCGGTTCAGCCTGAGCCGTTGCCACGGTGACTGGTGACCAGGGACCAAATGCATGGCATCAGTGGGAGCCCAGGCTGGCACCCCCAAATACCTCACGTCACCTAGTCCTCACAGCCCCCGCCACGAGGCGAGAAATGTGCTATGCCCATTTTATAGAGGAGAAAACCGAGGCACAGAGTAGCAACCTGACTCACTCAAGGCCACACAGCAAAATGGCTGCGCTGAGATTCAAACATCACCTTGGTCCTCTGATCTCTCCCCACCCCCACGGCACCCTCTTGGAAACAGACGCCGAGCAAACGGTCTCGGGGCAGACCCGAAGCTTCCAAGTGTCCCGTGTGTTCAGATTTCCCTCCACTCGGCAGAGACATGATCCCACTTTCTATCATTCTAATAATAATCTCTGATGTCTGAACAGCTTTGTTGGAGGCTACAGAAACATCTGGGCATGTCGTTTCCTCTAAGCTTCGCTAAGATTTACCCATTCCAGGCAGGGAAACTGAGGCCTGGCCAGCAGAGTGGATCCCAGAGCCACTGCCCAGTTAAGGGCAAAGGCATGACGCAAATCCCCCTCTGCTCCCCCTGCAGATTCAAGGTCCGGACCCCTTCCCCTCGTGGACGGAGGAAGCTGGCATGCCCTCCCACCTCCAGAGCACAGAGAGGTGGGGTGACTTCCCCGGGGCCACACGGCCTAGGCTCTGAAGTCAGCCCCTTGCATACCCCCCGACCCCGCTCCCAGCTCTCACCAGCTCCCACCGGAAACCCTCACACTCCTGGCTATCCACACAGGTGCCAAGGGGTTTCTTTGGGAGTTTGTGGTTGCCTATAGTTTTTCCACCCCCCGCATTCAGGGTAATTAGGGGATTACAAATCAATAACAAGTTAATATGCACCAAGTCTTGCCAGCTGTGAGCAGTCGGGTTACGGGCATGAGCGAATGTAGTCGCCACAGAACCCCGAGATGGATGCTGCCATCGTGCCCTCTTCACAGATGACAAAACCGAGGCTCGAAGAGAGTATTTGTGGCCATTACCATATGGACCTCATGTGCTGGGAGCAGCTCTGCCAGGTGCTGACCTAAGCCGCTGACCTGACCCCATATCACCCTGACACCGCCTCAGCCACACGCGCATTCTCCTGAGCCCCATTTTACAGACCATCTATGTGACCCTTGCCCTCGGATAACTCCACAGATGATGGAGACCTTTGGTCACCAGGCACGAACTCTGTACTATTTCCATGGACTAGTGGGGCGGGGGGGGGGGGGGGGGGGCAGCTTGGCCTGGTGGGCGGAAAGATGGGGGTGCAGCTCCAGCTTTGCCACCTGCCAGCCACACCCACCCCTGCACCTCACTCACCTCATCTGTAAAATGGGTCCACAGAAGCAGCTGCTTCACAGGGGCGTGAGGATGCCGTGGGTGACTCAGAGAAGGCTCTGGCACAGGCTGGCCTCTCAAGGAATCCAAACGCCACCTCTGAGTCAGTCCCGTCCTCCTACTGGGCCCCAGAGAGCTCTAGGGATCAGGGTTCAGAAAAAGGGCCCTAGTCCCATCCCTGCCTGGTACCAAATGGGAGACTCAGCACGTCACCACGGCCTCCAGGGCCTCGGTTCCCCCCCCCCCAACACTCTAAAAACTGGAGCCTCCTGACTCTAGCGAAGACAGCAGGAAGAAGCACCCATACCCACAGGCAGGGGCTGGGCTCCAAAGGGTTAAGCTCGGCTCCGATTTCTCCCAAATGGCAAAGACAGAAGCTAAAAACCGCTGCCCTGCTCCCTGCTGCCTGAAGCCTGACCCCTGACATTTCCACTCCCAGCCGCACTTGCATTTAAAAAAAGGGAAGGAAGAAAATTTAACCATCCACACAGACAAACAGGTTGGGTGGTGGTAGGGGTGGGGGGTGGCAAGGAAAGACGGGGGTGGGGGGGGGGGGCTGCAGATTTCCTTTTGTAGAGTCCAGTTCACCGCCCCCCCCCGCCCCCGCCAAAAAAAAATTTTTTTTTTTTTTTTAAAGAAAGACCTAGAAGGGAGGCAGAAGGGGGAGAACAGAATAAAAAAGGTGGCAGACAAATTCTCCGGAATCACAGGGCACCACTAAATTTTCTGATTAATTAACCCTGAAAGGGGCCTCTCTCCCAGTCCTTCCTGGGGGAGGTTCTGGCTGGCGGAGCCCTGTTTGCGGAGCAAGCAAGCCTCTTTGGGGGGTGGGGGGGATTCACTCAGGGGTCCCGGGGGGGTGGGGTGCTCAATCCCCTCTCGAGGCCTCGCTGTAGTTAAAGCCAAAGATGATAAGGAATTTATCAAACGAGATTTACACAGGGAAACCCTAATTAAGAGGTTAGTCTCCAGTTTAATTGCCTTCAAACCTAGGCAGGCAGGCCCAGACAGATGGATTTTCAGTCTGACCTCATTAAAATATAATAATAACCAAATAGAATACAGAGCAGAATCCCAAGTCCACAACGTGGCTAACAAGTAGGGGAGTGGGGCTCGGGGGGCAGGGGGGGTGGGAAGGGCCGGGGGCCTGGCCTGACCCAGAATCCCCTCACGCTCACATCCCTGGGGCTGGCCTCAGACCCCTGAGCTGGCCGGCATTGCCTCACCCACTCCTCTTTTGAGATCTGGTGATTCTGGACTCTTGGCCCTCGAGGCCTTTTCTCCTCCGGCCCCTGCCCCCCTTGAGGCTGGCACGCTGGAATATAAATTGGAAGCATGCATGCCCCCCCCCCAACCCCAGGTGGATGCTACATACCAGACAAAAACGACTGCAGGCCTGGTCATCTGGGGTTAAGAATGGTTTTTGTTTTTGGCAGGGAATGTGGAGGAACCCAAAGGAACTGGCCGGGACATTGTTCCAGGAATGAAAGGGAGAGGGTTGAAAAAAGGGGTGGTGGGGGTTGGGAGACAGAGCAAACACCTGGGGAACCACAGCTGGGGATATTTTTCTGTCCCCCAGGGACTGGAGGGCAAAGAGTCTTTGTGCCGGTTTTTAAAACGCAAGGAAGGGGGGCGCCTGGGTGGCTCAGTTGGCTCAGGTCACGATCTCAGGGGATCTCAGGGTTCGAGCCCCTGGTCCGGCTAGCTGCTGTCGGCCCAGAGCTGGCTTCCCGTCCTCTGTCTCCCTCTCTCTCTGTCCCTCCCCCACCCCACCCTGGGCAGATAGGAGTTTACTTCCTACCCACATTCTTCTCCACCCCACTTTTGTTTGATTGAACCGTAAATTAATGCTTGAGGCCGAAAACTCCAGCAGACGAGCTTGCTCAGCGTCACGTGGAGAGGAAACCCCAGCAAGATGAAAAGTCCTCCAGGTTTACACGGTTTTTCTGTCCCTAGTCGGCGACCCAGGCCGACGACAACGTAGCAGGTTCCTGGCGGCCAGGCACGGTCTGTAAGTGCTACTCACGGTATGTCTCCTAACAGCCCATGGAAACACGTCACTGTCCGCCTACAGAGTCAAAATGTGATTAATACTCTTTACATTCTTTGTTAGCGTTGCTGCCGTAATTGCTACAAAAGTTTCTAAGGTTAGCAAGGGACTGGTTTTCTAAGCCCTGCACTAACAGGGAACCTACGAAGTGGGTGCGTGGGACCAGGGTACTTGCAAACTCCAAGGGGCTCCGGGAAAGTGCACGATTCCTATCACGGATCCGTTTTCTCACTGCCTTGTGTTCTAAAACCCCCAGCCGTCTGGGGAATCTTTGCCCAACACAGCGGCCACCATCTCCACCCGTCACGGCACCTAGGATCACCTTCCCAGACCCTGCAAACTGCTCTCTGCCTGCTGGAAACTGAGTCGCCTGGTAAAGGGACCCCCCCCCCACCTACTTTCTGCAGCGTGTTGCCCTTTCCCCTTGAAGGCTCCCGATTCCTCCTGCCGGTTGGGGGGGGGGGCGGTGCAAGGCCCATCTTTATGTCAGAATTTAGTGACCTCTAGGATGTGCCGAATGCTGGGTAAATTCATTAACTCCTGTAATCCTCACTAAGACCCTGTTTAACCCAAAAAAACAGATGAGGACACGGAGGCCCAGGGCGGTGAAGGGACGGGTCCAGAGGGAGGCAGTGCTGGCCCAGACTTCGTGTGCTGTCCTCCTCCCTGATCTCTGGGGTGTAAAAGCCAGCGCTGAAGGCCAGCAGTCAGGGGACTAATGGAAGAGATTCGGGCACCCTGTGACGGCCCACCCAGGTCAGGGGGGGGGCGCTGGCATCGGTAACAAGCCTCAGGTGAGACAGGGGCTGTGTCCCGGACCCCTGGGTCTCAGGCAAGCATGACCCATGGAAAGGAGGGGCTGGTGAGGACCAGTGTTGGGGATGGTGACGGGGCCAGTGGGGTGGGGACGAAGAATTCCAGTGTCCAGGGCGCCCTCCCTTCCCTACTCACCCCAGTCCCTCTGGAGGAAAACCCTCACAGCCCTCCCAGGTCTCAGGGCTGTTGGGGTGGCACTCAGCCCCCAGCCCTGGGACCAGGCAGGAGGCACCCCTGCATCTGACAGAGCCCCAGCCTTTGTTCATTCAGTCACTGGGCACCTACTGGCCACCAAGCGGCTGGGAGAGCTATCACATGGTGTTCATTCTGGTCTCGATACATACGTCAGAGTTGCCCAGCCATCCTGGGCACCCCAGCAGGCCCACCCCAGACCCTCTTTCCTTACACTGGCCGGTTTCCCAGAGAACATTAACGATTGTTCGTTTTACCTGTGTTTCCTGGGTAATTCCCTCCCCCAACAGGCATGGTGCCTGCTTTGTTCACAGCTATGGTTCTGGCATGGTGCAGGGCACAGAGAAAGTAGGTGACAGATACACAGGCAGATAGTCCCTGCCTATGGGGTTCCCAGAAGATACCAGTATTGACCCATTTGACAGACAGGCAGACTGAGGCTCAGCCAGGTTGCACGGCCTTGCCCCAGTCACACCAAGTCACCTGCCCGCCCCCAGGTCACTGCCCCTTCAACCTTGCGGGGAACCAACGGTGAAGATCTCAATAGTCAATGGTGTGGCTGACATCTGCCAATAGAGGGCGAGACCAGGAGCCCGTTCTATTTCAGGCACCTGTTGGTAAGAAATCAGCTTCCTGTCTTGTCCTTAGCGGTCCTGAGCATGGGATCCCAAGTCAGATGGGCCCAGGGGTGAACCTGCACTCTGCCCCCACTCCTAGTCAGGTGACCTTGGGCAGGTCACTCTGCCTCTCTGAGCCTCAGTTTCCTCATCTATAAAATGGGGCTGGGTATGATTGGTGCCCGGTGACTGTGGCCTGTTACAATTGCTTTGCAGCTCAGAGAGTCAGGGAGGAAAGCAAAAGAAAAGCTTCCAGAAGGTGGACGCCAGGCCCGGGTCACCCAGAGGCTCAGCCCTCTGCACCTCCTCAGGCCGGCCTCGGCAGGGCCCATGCCTTTCCTGCCCGGGTGACCTCTGTCAGGCATGGAGAACAATGCCTGGGAAGAGAAGGAAACAGAGTCTCCCTGGGCCGGGACATAAATCGTGGCCTGCCCAGATCAGGGAGCGGACGGACATCCCCCACGCCCCCCACCTGTGGCAGGCTGAGCACTCCCCTTGGGCTTCGAGTGCCTTGTCCTGGGGGGGGGGGGGAAGGGAGGGGGAACACGCCCCCTTTGCCCTAACCTGTGGCCCCAGTGCTGCCAAACCAGGGGAAGAGAGTTTCTGCCTCCTCAGAAGGGGCCGGGCGTGAAGAAAGAGAAGGGAACCCGACATTGTCTCAGAGACTCTGGGCTCAGATGCAACCCCTGTTAATTGCACATCTACAATGTGCCATCAGATCCCATCCCTCTGGCGCCCAACGCCCTCCCCAGGCTCCCTGTCATCCACACTCCTGACCTGATCGTGATGATAAGCCCAGAGTGGCCCAGCCCCTGCCTGCCTGAACCATCTCTCCCCGCTCACCAGCCCCTCCCCTGCCCCAGGACACTGCCCGCTCCGTCCTGCCTCAGGCCCGGCCCCCGCACTTGCCGTGCCCCCAGCTGGAAGCCCATCCATGCACACCCTGACGGGGCTCGCTCCAGGATGTGGAAACTGTTCAATATTCAGGGATTCTGCACGCCGGCCGAGGGCTGAAGTCGGCCACGGTTAGGAGTATTTCCGCCTAGGGAATCGGCGAACGCTACTGAGCAGAACTTCCTCCCTCCTCCCCCAGAGAGCCGGGTGTTGGGCAGTTACCAGCACAACACTGGCGGGTCCCTTCTCATTATTCAAGCGTCTCCCTTACCTGTCACCACCCCACAGAGGCATCCCTGGTGGCCCAGCCTAGAAACTCTCGTGCACGCCCCCTTCTCTTAAGTCTCCATACCCGGTCCTGCCCGCTGTATCATTCTGCCTGTTTCGCTGTGTGTCCGTCCGTCTGTCCACTCTCCTAGAATATAAACTCTGTGAGGGCAGAGGCTTTGGTCCGCCTGGCCCCTGGCTGCATCCCAGCACCTAGGACAGTGTTACCACAGGCTAAGTGTTTCATTCACGTGTGTTGAATAAATACACATGCCAGGGGCTTTTGAATTCAGACTAGGCCAGGGGCACCTGGGTGGCCCAGTCGGTAAAGCCTCGGACTCCTGACTTCGGCTCAGGTCATGATCTCACACTTTGTGAGGTCAAGCCCCGCGTCCAGCTCTGTGCTGACGGCATGGAGCCTGATTGGGATCCTCTCCCTCTCTCTCTCTGCCCCTCCCCTGCTCTCTCTCTCTCTCAAAATAAAAAAATAAACATTAAAAAAAAAAAAAAAAGGAATCCAGACCTGGCTATCATGTGTTGGTTATTTTGAACCCCAGCCCTCCACCCTCCCAATCCCTCACTCAGCATGGTTCAGGGTTTCTCCGCACCGGCACATTTGACATTTGGGGCTTGGTAATTCTTCTCCGGAGAGGACTGGGGCAGGGACCTGCGCATCGTAGGATATTTAGCAACAGCCCCGACTTCTACCCACTAAATGCCAGTAACGGCTTCCCTCTCTGCAGTTGTGACAACCAGAAACATCTCCAGACATTGCCAAGCAATGGGGGGTAAGGGAGTGGGTGTCACATCATCCCCAGGTGAGGAGCACGGCCAGACTCCTGAGGGAGGTGTCTTCCTCTCCCCAGCATATAGCCGAGGCCACTGAGGCTGGGGGAGGCGCCGTGACCTGACCAATGTGGGAACAGAGAGTGACTCCCCTCCAGTTGATTCCAAAGCCTTTGGTCTCACCAACGTACCCCCCGCCCCCGCTGCTCACCGTCCCCGCAGGGCACAGGGCTCATTGACCCCCACAGCAACCATCTTAATAGAGGGGCAAAGGGATTACACACGTGTGCCAGGTGAGGAAACTGAGGCTCACAGAGGCAAACCGCCTGCCCGAGGTCACGCCGCGCACCAGCAGCGGGTCTGGGATTCGAACTCAGGCCTCGACAGCCAGCTCTCGCACCCTCGCTTTCACTCGCTCTCTCTCTCTCTCTCTCTCTATTCAGCCCAAGTCTGCCAGGCTCCCGAGTCCCCACCTGAGGTGCCAGACACAAGGGTTTAATATTTTATCGCCGGCTCTCAAATTGTTTATGGCTGGCGCAGGCTCCTGGCAAAGTGCTCGGAGGCTGGGGACCGGCTCATCTCATGAATTCCTTCAATGAGAAGGCTGACCATTACTCACGCATATCAGGGAACTGTTCCTTCAGCGCCCGGGGAGAGCCGTCAGGAGGAAGAAAAATACCACAGCGCTGCTCTCCTACCGCCAGCAGCCCGTGCCTGACCGCGGCTGACCGCACCAGGCGGGGACCAGCCCACCGCGGTCCACGGGGGTCTGACCGCCCCACACAAGGAGAGGGTCCGGCAACGAGGCCCGAGATCGTGGCTGCGGGAGCAGGGAGTCCCAGCCCAGCCGTGCCCAAGGACCCTGCAACATTTACTGAGCACGTTCCCAGGGGCCGGCCCCGTGCTAAGCGCCAGATGCACAGCCGGGGCTGGGTGCCCTCCAGCCTGCACCACTTGATGGGAGAGGGCAAGTCACACACACGGCCTCTCTGTGACTCGTCGTCTCGTCCCCAAGATGGGACAAAAACCACAGCGGCAACACCAAGCTGGACATCCAAGCATCGTGCATATGAAACATCTGGCATACAGCAGGCGGTCAATAAAAGCCGTGTGCTGGCACAGTGCCTCCTTTGTGACAGGCAGTCTTCTGCGTATCTGCTCGTGTATACATTAACTCGCCGAATCTCCCAGCCCCGTGAGATAGGAATGATTGGTGTCCCCTTTCGCCCATTAGGAAACAGAGGCACAGAGAGGTTAAGCAGCCTACCAAGGTCACACAGCCAGGAAATGGGAGCTGCTGGAGTTTGAACCCAGGGAGTCGGGCTCCAGAGCCTGTGTTCCTAACCACATCATTATGATCACCCTATTTTGCCTTATTCAGCTAAAATCGTCGGATTTAGCTCGCACAACACTTCTAGGAGGTAGGGACTACTTTTTTCGCTTTGCTCAATGTTCGGAGGAAACCAAGCTAAAAGCAGCAAAAGGTGGCTACGGTCACACAGCTCAGAAGAGTCAAAGCCCCAGGCCCGAGACCCAGACCGCTCGTCTGGTGGGATCCAGTGCTACTGCGGCTTCCCCAAGGTCAGGAATTGTCTCCTAAACGACACCTACCTCCGTAAGAGGAAAGGGAGTAAGTGTGGCTGTCATCGGGAGTATGTGTCACAGTGCTATCTACAGAAGTTCTAGAGACTTCTGGTTTCAGAGGTCCCCAGCCCTAGTTGACACAAGGCCTAGCCAGGCAAAATCAGGAGGTCAAGAGCTAGTAAGGCAAGGTCAAGGCCAAGGGTTAGCTGTAGTCCAATCCTTATTCTGCAGCTGTGCTGTGTGACCATGGCCAGGTTGCTTGCCCTCTCTGGGCCTTGGCTATCTCAGCTGGCAAAGGCTGGGAGAAGGGGCCCAAAACTGGAAGAAGTCCTTTCCCGGTCTAAAATTTTACCTCAATGTTTCCCTTAGCGCTGTTTCTTTTTTTATTATTTTGTTAAGCTTATTTATTTTGAGAGAGAGAGAGAGAGAGAGAGAGAGAGCCAGGGAGAGGCAGAGAGAGAGGGAGAGAGAGAACCCCATGCAGGCTCCGCACTGTCCGCGCAGGGCACGATGCGGGGCTCGAACCCACGGAACCGTGAGCCGAAATCGAGTGTCGGATGCTCAACCGACCGAGCCACCCAGGCGCCCCCTCAGCGCTGTTTCAACAGTGAAAACTACAAGCGTGTGTTTTAAGATGTTCACCTATCGTGACACCGCACGTCTAAGTTGCCAACACAAGTCCACACAGTATCTCCACATATGCACACCCGGGCAGGAAAAACTGGGTCAGCAGACACCAGCCGATGGCAGCCAGAACCATAAGCTCTCAAAGACTTTCCGCAACGAGGCCGCCGCAAGCTTCTGCTGGAATGCATGAAGCAGGCCTTCTAAGAAGGTCTGAATTTTCACTCCACCCCCAAAATGGCCACACAGGCCCTGGCAGAGAGCTGGCCCACAGGACCCCTCCTCAGCATGTGCTCAGGGGCTAAGAGCATCCCCTCTCACAGCCCCCACATACTGGGGAGCAGAGAGTGGGCACCTGCGAGTCAGGGAGACAGGATGCTGGGGAACTTCCCCAGGGGAGGGGAGGAGGGGGGGGAGGGCACTAAGGGGGCGAGGGGTGCCCGGCACGAACAGCTCGAATTTCAAGACCAGTTTCCGTACTTGTGGAAACCACCAAACACCGCCCCCCAAAACCCACCCCAGGAAGAAGGAAGGAAAAAAAAAAATGTGAGCAAACCCAGCCCTTCTCCTTGTGACAGAATCACCATTTCTCTCCATCCTCCTGCATGACCTAACTTCAAAAAATCCTGGGTGCAGGGGGAGCAGGGAAGGGGCCTCCTGAAATCCGGGACACCAGTTTCTTTGCAGGCTTAAAAACAGATCAATTTTACTCTAAAGTTTAAAATGAAACATACCCCTGTTTGGGAAAAGAATTTCATTAGGAGGAAAATATAATATAAAAATACCCATTTAGAAAGAATGTGCTATTAATTCTTTGCACTCTATGCAGAAGGGAAAATTGCATTTTTATCTAAATGGTTTTTCTGCATAAGCCATTTACAATATTCTTTGCCTCTCTCTAATAGGTCCCTGCTACCATTAGTACTGGGACGACCAGGCTGAGGGCTGAAATCCCCCTCAAACACATTTGATACATAACCCCTGAAAATCTATTCCAACAGGGACCTTAGCAAACAGGCCTGGCAGTCCCTTTTTAAGGAAGAAATAAATATTGCTGAGGGAGACTGAGGGCGGGGGGCGGTGGTTAGGAGTGGGGTACCGGTGGGGGAGAGAGGGGACAAGATGGTTTAAGTTAAAAGCAAATGCTCCGGGTCCCTTTAGGCAGCTGTAAAATCGCAACGGGTCTTTGGCTGCACGATTGCAACCATTTGCGTGGCTGCGTGTGTAGAGATGTGTGTGCTGGTGTCACGCACACACA
This sequence comes from Panthera uncia, assembly GCF_023721935.1. Lineage (NCBI taxonomy): Eukaryota > Metazoa > Chordata > Mammalia > Carnivora > Felidae > Panthera > Panthera uncia. The sequence continues at coordinate 67,444,216 of NW_026057586.1, forward strand.
CGCACACACACGCACACGCACACACACGCACACACTCTCACGGGTTTCCATCAGACGAGCAAACAAGGAAAGGATGAAATTCAGGATATGAAAACAAACTATTTTTAAACGCTAAAGCAAACACGCCAAGAGAGTAATACTGCTATTTTCCCATTAAACTAAGTTCCTCTCAATTTGAAAAGCGAGAGTAATCTAAACAATGCTTCCAAACAAAATGCATGGAGTTTGGGGGTTGTGGCCTCCTTCGTTCTTAACAACGGAAAAAAAAACCCTCCGTAGCAAAGCAAAACAGAGCAGGGACGGGGCCAGTCCTCTTTGCCACGTCCTGCCACGTCCCACCAAATGTGTCCTGCTCCACACCAGCGTGCCTGGATGTTCAGGCGTCTCCAACTTCAAAATGCAATACTTTTTCTTTTTTCCAAACAGTTAAAAAAAAAAAAAAGTCTTCCAGTTCTTTCTTTCTTGGATTCCCAAAATAGCTACTTACTTAATACCAAATGTCGGGGAGCTAAATTAATTCATTAAAGAGATGTAGGGACTGTGATGGGCACGGAGCTGGGGGGTGGCGGGGCGGTGGCTGTGATTTCACTGCCAGGAGCCAGAACGCCTCGGGCCGCTCTCTTCCGGCTTTGCTGGGTCCGTAAATTCTTCCTTTCAAACCAGGAGTCCAGAAATGGCATAATTATAGCTGATACAGGTAACAGGTGTGCCCCTCCATCCCTCCCACCCCCTCCCACCACCATCTTCCAGATGAGCTTCTGGAAGATTTAGTGGTCTAGCCTGGGGTGTCGTAACTACAGGAAACGACTCTAGTTTTAAGGGTTAGATAAAGACCCTCTCCAAATTTAAGGCCAGACACCAATGTCCATTAGACTTTAACGGGCCCACATAAAAAAAGAAATCGTATCCTCATCTCTCCAAATGCCTGTTTCCTCGGTGACTCAGGTTCATTTCGGGCTGGCTCCATGCCGAAAATACTCCTGTCCTGCCCTCGTTCCGCAAAGGCAAGGCCCTCGGTGGAAACCGATGTACAAGGAATTAAGCAAATGGGGTCTTGGCGGGGAAGGGCGGGGGGGGGGGGCAGGGAATCATTCGCTCTAAAACTGTGATGGCCGAAACCCGTCTTTTAAAAAACAAATAACAATGGAAGTGGAATTTTAACCCATCATCTGGAAGCAGAGAGCCGGGAAGGCTGTGGGGAGCCCAGGGAGGAAGGGGGGGTACCCCGAGCGGCCCTGCCGAAGAGCCCTCACCATCAAGAGGACACACGCTCCCGTTCTGAGACTCAAGTGATCAGAAAGGTCAAAGCTGAGGGCTGTTTGGCTCTGTTTTGCCTTGTCCCAGCTTTTGAGACTCATGCATACTTTTTCTTCCTTCTTTGGAAGTCAAGCCATGCATTTCTCGAAAAGTTACGCGCGCGCACACCCCCAGCAGCTCCATTTGTCAAGGAAGCAGCATGGAGGGCGCTCCAAAAAGGTTTACGATTCGTCAGTCTTCTCCATGGCAGGACTCAGCTCCCAGGCAATTAACAGAAGTAATGCTCGAAAACTTTCCAGGGACCAAGGCACCAGGAAGAAACCCGTGTCTCCAAGGCTCTGGGAGGCTGGGTTTGCCGGACAACTGGGCTTTTTCTCCCTCCGCTCCCCACCACCCCACAAGTGATGGCTGAAGGGGCCACTCGCCCTCTCTTCCTATCCTGGGGAGGTGATGGGAATTGCAACCGGGGGTCTCTGCTCCGTCTTGGGGAGCGGGGCCCCCGCGCACGCGCACCCACAATTATAATCCCAGCAAAATGCTTTCCACACTGAGCACAAAATAAATGCTTATTAACTAAACCGACCCAAAATAGTGAAACGTACAAGTAAATTAATCATGCCTCTCCCGGAGGCCTGACAGGATTACAAATTCGGCAAAAATTGACCACACGGAGATCAGTAAGCCTCTACTTAAAACTGAAAGGAGCCAAAACTTTGTATGAGCTTCTTCTTGGGGGGAAAAAAACCATTTATTTGTTCATTTCTTATTAAGACTTCTCAGGCCTGTGTATGCACGTGTGTGTGTGTGTGTGTGTGTGTGTGTGCACAAGCAGAAACCGGCAAAAGGCATCCAAAGCTTTATGCCCAGACAATTTAGAAATAGTCACGGCATAAGGATCGTGAAATTGCTCGTGTTTAAAAAAGCCAAATTTTGGTCTACAGCCTCCGTTCCCTCAAATACTAAACAACCACCAAAAGTTACATTGCAGGGGATGAAAATGGTCAATTTGTTTTGAGCCTATTAGGCCTTGCTACAAAAGCATTAAAGGCTGCTGATGGCTGGACCGTGGGTCTCCCTCCGGAAGAGGAAGAAAAAGGAGACCCGAATCTCTGCGGCTCCTTTCCCCACTTGGCTTATCTGGAGTCAGGGAAATCTTCCTCTTGCTGAATTCATCAACTGACTTGCCTTCCCTTTTTGCCTACCATTCAGAAAAAGGAAAAAAATATACATTGTGTATGAGGACACTGCCTGCGTTTCCAGGCAGTTGGGGCCTGCCTGCGAGGTCTGTGAAAGGCAAGGTTATCCCCAAAGGGGCTGGGTGCTGGGAAGAAAGCCTCAGTGGTCACCTTATGGGGTCACCAGGGGAGAGGTCACTCCTTTTTCCCCACCCCCATCATCCCTCTTTAATGGAAAGGTCCAGGCCCCTCTGCGAAACTCCGTGCATCTGTAGGGGGCCACATGGGGTCAACTCCTCTGCAGAAGGTGGCCACAGGCACTTTACAAGGGCTTGACCCACCCAGTGTCTGTCTGGGTCTTCGTCCTCTGCCCCCCACCCCCATGCGCCTGCCTCAGCCACTCCCTAACCAAAACCGGGCTCTGATTGCTAAGACACCCACCATTTCGGTCACCAGTCCCGTGCTGGATCCCTCCACATCTAGATTCTCCCCCAAAATCTGGGTCCATGTGGAGGCTCAAAGCAGGAACTTTGTGTGCTTTCGTGATGGCCAACGACAGCCCCCGAGCAATTCAGTCACCCCCAGACTCACCCAGGAAGTGTTCTGGGAATGACTTCCACACTGACAAATTATTCTCCACTCCTGAATCCCAAGTATCGGTAAATAACATTTCGACTCATACGGACCCACTTCTCCCCGCTCCACCCACCCGTCTAACTACCCTCTCTGAGAAAATCAACCGCACCCCAACCTCCATCCAGGCTTCCCACCGAGGGATGTTTTTCTCTCGCCTTCCAACTCCTAGGCAAAGAGAGCAAGGATATACATATCAGGCCTCTCGGGTCCTAACATTTGCAAAAGGACCCTTCTGACAGCCCACGCAGACAGGGCAGCACCCACTTACTTCTCTGTGAGTTCCCAACCAACCTTCGCTTTCGCAGGAAGGCTGAGCTTAGGAGATTTCAAAGCAGGCTATGTTTTCTTCGGACTCCCCGCCCCCTCTCTGATCATAAGATGGTCCCTCAGAAGTATCTTACTCCTGGTGGTCGTTGCCAATCATTCGACAATGCTTGTGTTCCAAGATCCAAGGGCGTTTGAAAACACTGCTCCACGGTAACTGAAAAGGGTCCTATCTTTTTGACACCCTACCCTGCCCTGGATGACTGGAAGCACAGGGAGCAATGGATATGTGTGTGCGTGTGTGTGTGTGTGTGTGTGTGTGTGCCCGTGCGCATGTGTGTGCAAGTGTGTGTGGAGGGGTTCACTCATTAACTGTCACCTCACGTTCCAGGAGCTCCCAAATACAAGCAGGGACACCACACCGGGGCCCTCGCTCAACTCCGGGGCACGCCATGCAAAGCCAGCTGCGTCAGAAAGGCCCGAGCCCGTGTTGGCCCAGAGACCCTTTGGACCCAACCTTTATGATCAAATTAAATCTTGGTGCCCCGACACTTGTTCAATTATTACCAGCGAGAAAAAGGGAAACCTAATTTTAAATCCTCAGAATCGATCTACGATCTACGAGCCACTCGGTTCTCACCAGACCGGCTGCCGGCAGGGGGAAATGGGGGAGACAGGGGCCACCGAGTGCTTCAGTACCAAAGTTAGTCCACGCTTCCTCCAAAGTCTGACAATCACCGTCTATTTCTGACTAACCGTGGAGATCGTTTGGGGGTTTTTTTGGTTTTTGTTTTTTGTTTTTGTGAGACATGCAGGATAAAAGCAAGACCTGGTTCCCTCCCTCCCGGGGCGGTGGCGGTGAGGAGGAGGGGGGCGGTCTTTAAAGCACTCGACTTCCCAAAGAAGTCCACAGCAATAGGCCCCAAATAGGTCTCTGCCAAAGGGTCTCCCTGTCTCCCTGAACCACTCTCTGGCACATTTCCTAAGGCAAAACCAAACCCTGGCACAGATAAGTCAGCCTGCAACCCCGAAAGCCAGGGGCCGCTGAAAGGTTGGGGATCCCAGGGCCAAACATTTCACGAGGAGCCCAAGATCTTGCACAGAGAGGGAGAAGGTGGGAAAGGAGAGAGAGACCGAGGCTTCAGGGTTGGCCAGTGGATCCCACCAGCCATTAGGCTGAGGTCTCTGGACCGCTGAGCTTTAAAGAGCAGAACACCACCAACCTGCTTGGTCACAAGGTGAGCCTGTGTTAGGGTGTTCGTTGAGGGTCTTCCCCTTTTGGGGGACAAATCTATTCCACATCAGGTGCGCCTTCAGAGAGAGCCAATCGGTTACTGCGAATACACTCAGACCTCCAAACTGTTAAACTCAATTGCTTTTATGTTTAAAAGGGCATTTGGGTCCGTACGATGATGGATAAATCGTGAAAGGATTACGCACATGATCGCTATAAAGTTCTCCCTCGGATCCAGCTTTGCAAGGAAGCGGTGATTATGAAAACCTACCTGTTTTCTCAGCCAAGAGGGAGAATGAGAATTTGGGACGCCATAGCTAGGACGGACCCCCACTCAGTAGGTACGGGAGCCAGGAGGGGGGGAGGGGGCGCTGCCAGTCCAATGTGGCCTCGTCGGACCAAAGCTCAAAGCCATCAAGAACCCAAAAGAGCCCCTCAGATTTCAAGGTACGGGGGAGGGGGGACCCGTAGCAGTTCCTTCCCTGCTTCCTCTCCCGTGTCCTTTCTCGGCAAACACCATGTTGGGAGCAGACCCTTCATCTGCTTCCCAAACCTTGGAGGCCGCTGATTAAAATGCAGGCCAGCAGACAAAGCGGGCCTCGGCGTCCTGTAAGGATTGTACCCCGTGAGAACGCTGTCCCTCAACCGTCCCTCCTCACTCACACCCTGAGGTAACCGGTTGCCCTGCTGAGGCCGTGTGTCCCTGCCTGCTGTCACGCCGTGGCAAGGCGGCAGAACACGATCAGGGCCACCTCCTCGCTGGGCAACCCAATCGGGCAAAATGTGCTGGGGTCCCCAAATCATCTCTTCCTTTGGGTCCCCTGCAGTTCCTCAGGGCCCGCGTGGCGTGGAGTTGGGGACGGTCAGCTGAGCCGTCGTGCATAAAGACACAGAGGGTCCCCGAAGGCAAGGCCGTGACTAATTCGAAAGCCCAGCGTCGTCTCCTCCACGTTGGTACCAAAAGATTACAATAAAGGAGAGGAATTTCCATAAATGAGAAGCAGCGTCCGCTTCCCACAACTGGGAGGGGGAGGGGGGTGGGTGGTGGGCACTGATTCAAAGATTCGTCTCCCGGCTGGAGAGTGGGGTTAGCTGAACTCAGCCCGACAGACACCTCCACACACACACACTCACGCACACAACCCAGCAAGGGGCGATGTGCGTCTGCTACCGAAATACTCCAGATCAAAGTCACCCACAGCCCAGGAGGCCTGGGAGGCCGAGATTTCATAATTAGGATCTTCAAAATCCTCTGTCTATTTTTAGGACTTGTGCTCATTCAGTCCTTTACAGAATCAGAACCTGCCAGCTGACGCCATTGAGACTGAAGGTTTAGCAACTTTGTCCACTTGCCTTGGGAAAGCAGATTAAGGGAAAACTGGAGTGGCTGGATGATTTGATGGAGATACACTTGGCCATGCGTATGTATATGTGCGTGTGCTGGGGGGGGGGGGGGGGGGGGGGGGAGGGGGGGGGGCTCCTTTACATGTTGAATTGCACGGGGCCTTGCTTTCCTCTCATGGGCCACAGGCAGGCCCAGACCCGACACCCACCTCGCCACGCTCTTTCGAGCCGGCCCCCAGACCACTTCATTTGGCTTCCGTGTGTCTGAGAAGGTGAGGAAACTTGAAAATTTTCCACCAAATGTCTCTCTTCTCAATCACGCACTCTCATGTATATACCAACATCTCCGCCACCAGCAATCAAAACCCACACTCAAATCTGTCCACCCGAGTCGGGCCTAAAAATAGACACCGTCCTAAAACAAACACACCACTCGGCAAGTCACAATCCCGACTTGAACCAAAATGATGAAGCCGGTTATTCCAGACCCTCCAGACTGAATATTTGGCTGGAACAAACAGGGGGACAGAGACGGAAGGACATAGGTACACCCACTGGTTACAGGGCCTGCCCTCCCTCCATCCCCGCCGGACAGACCCAGGTCCCCTCCGACATCAGAAGGTTTGGGGTTTTATGCTGCAATTTGCTGGGAGGCCTACTGGCCCCCCGCACACTCCCCGTCCCCGGACATTTGATCCTGTGACATAAAAGCTATAGCTTTTTATTCTCTAAAAATAACCAAACAGAGGTAAATACAGTGTTCCTTACTAGGAGTATTTATCTCCTGAATGCCTTTGGCAAAGCAGATCACTCCCGGGGCAAAGAACACGACCCTATGTGATCGCCGGCCAAGCGGAGAAAAAGGTGATTTTGCTAAATCTTCCAGCGTGGAGTGGGTTCAGGAGAGCCTGTGAAAAATCCCAAGGACACACTCAAGTTTGTCCTGCCAGAGTAGGAAGAATTTCCCCTCCTCTAATTTCACCTGGTCCTCCCGGACTGTTTATTAAAGATGTATATTTTATATCAGCAGAGAGTATCAAGTAACTTCTTGGCAAGGGCAGGATCTATTTTTCAGGACCTATTAAGATTTTCAGGGCCTATTAAGACTCTGTGTGGAAATTTAAATACCTCTGTCAGGCAAACAAAATCGTATCAGGAATCATAGAATTTCATTGCTAGAAAGAGATATTAGATTAACCAGCCCTCGCTCCCTTCCTAGAAACTTCAATAAAATAGAAGTACATTTCAACAGTCCCTTACTTCCGGTCTGAAGGGCCTCACAAGAAATCTAAATGAATTTATATTAAAGAAAGCCATCCTTGAGGAAAACCCTTCAATCTACAAAAATCGTACACATTTATATACTTACAGGTACAGATACACACATGGAAAAAGAACAGAGGTCTTTGGTATAGATCAGAAGGCAGCGGCTATTTAAAATCAAAACAGCCAGAAAAACCCAGCGGTGGAAACCACAACAAGTTCAACACTGATAAGCTTGAAACCCTTAAAAAAATCCTTGTCCTTTATTAATATTTAGTAGAAATGTATAATTGCAGATGTGTGTGCTATGTTGGGGTTTTATGTCGGGAGGCGGGCAAAGAAGACAGGTTTATTACAGCCATGAAATATTAAACAAGCACCAAAGAACAGTAGTAGAATGTCCCGGACTAGCCGGGGAGCAAGCTGGCTGGAAAGTCAGCTGCACAAAGGGGGCTCCTATCTGTTTACATTACCCCTGATTAACACCTGCGAAGTTTTGGGTTACATCTTCCGGAGGCGCAAAAGTCACATGAAGGCATGCAACCCGTGCTGGGTGATTTCGCAGGGAAATGGGAAGGCAAGGAGCCTTGCCTTCCCAAAACAAGTCTGAGTGAGCCTAAAAAATTCTCTCCACGCTGTGGGCAGTGGGGGAAACGACTCAGGAAACAGCCCTAGGACCTCCCTCCTCCCCCTGCCCCAGCCTGCTCCATGTCTAAGAAAACTCAGTGTCCAGATCCTGCCTGCCTACTATTTCTCAGCCCTGCTTACTGCTGTCCGACCGGCACGCTGAGAGAAGCATGAAATTCCAAAAATTTCTCCCGCATCACTGTAAAAAGATCATACTTCCAAAAAGGGCAGGATTGCATGCACAAGCATACATGGAGCCCTCTCCTATTTCAGTGTGTGTGAAGGAACGTTTCGAGACGACTCCGGATTTCAGGACAGAGAGCAAGCCACGGAGTGGAAGTTTGGCAGGGATACACTTATCACAGAATACGGTTAATTCAAGTTTTGAAAATCGTTTCAGGGCCCGGAGGGGGTGAACGTACTTTTTTCAGACTTAATTCCCTTTATCTGCAATCTCTCGGGGCTTTTTTTTTCCTCCTCCTCTGTTTTGGAATTCCTCCAATAGCCACACACCTATTACAAGGATAGGTAGACGATGTTGCAAACTAGTCTCAAATTCATGTAATCCTCACTGATATAACAGATGTCTGAATAGGTCCCGAACTCAAGCTGGCTTTTTTTCTCTTCCCCCACCCCCCGCCCCTCTGCACAACCTCACCCTTCCCCCACCCCAACTTTGTGCAAACAGAACCTCAAGATGAGATGCAGAGTTTCATTATTATAAAAGTTGTTTGGCGGGTGAAGGAGTCGGGAGAAGCGTCATTTGGAGAAGCTCGCTTACCTGGTAGAAAAAAAAAAATCCTAATCACACGTGATCCTGGCCTGGACTTTGCCAGAACTACAACTGGCCACTTGGGTTCCCTCCCCTCTGAAGGACATCTAGACCCCATAAGACAATCTGGGCACGTCCCACTGACTCCACGGCTTGTGCAGTTCTGAAGACTTATTCGTTCTCTCCAATCCCAGCACAGATCATTTCGTTAAATACCGACGAGCATTTTGTCATCGAGCGAAGAATTTCAGAAACGGTGTTAATATTTAATCACATTAGTACTGGCGTGTTTTACGGCGCGACAAAATAAAATATCATTACCAAAACGGGCTTTGCCCGAGAGGGGGTGGCAAGGAAGGTCTCTGCTGGGGGCCGGAACCTCCAGAAGGTACATTCAAAGCTGCCGGACACCCTGCCTCACAGCTGACGGGCCCACAAGCATGTGTTTAAGGGGAAGCAGAACGTTTTACTTTAAAAATTCTTCTTCGACTCTATTTTGAAGTGGCACACTTCACTCTGATTTCCAGCCAGGGGACTCGGGGGCCTGTTGAAGGCTCTGTGAGCTACAGGGTGTTATCATAATGAAAAGTTTAATCATCCTTATTTACTACCAGTAAGGGAGCAGGAATCAGATGCAGATACCTTATAAAGCCTTAACTAGCAGCCCCAAGGCTGCAGAAGCTGCGAGTGACCTCAATTCGGGGCTTTATCTAGGAAACTGTCCTTCCCACATCACAGAGTGGAAAACAAAGGAGGTCAAGTGGCTGTCCCTGCCTATGCTGCTAAGGAGGCCAGCCCCGAAGCCGGTCCCTGAAGGAAGTCCCCCTCCGCGTGCAGGGGAGGGCTGCGGTTAGCTTACAGGGGAAATCAACCCTAAAGTGCCTAGCATCTGTTTCCAAAAAAATATTTTCACTCCTCTGACTGTGATAATGAAACAAACAAAACAAAACGTATCTTTAGTGACATTTCTTCGGGCACAGCCCGCATTCTTTTTTTTTTCTTTTTTTTTTTTTTTCCTGGAAAGGAAGATTAGTTGGGCTGGGAAGAGAGGGCTCTGCGACACCTTAAAAAAAAAAATCTTAAAACCACTCAATTCCTCTTCTCCTGGTCTACTGGAGGCCCTTCAGAAGACTCGAAGGCCACCAGCTACTGGTTTTTCTTCACTTAATTCTCAGAATCAGGGGTTTTTAAAAAACTTTTCTCACCCCTATTTTGGCCAATATGTTCTTAATTACTGGGAGAGGGGGGAGGGGAGGACGGGGAGGGGGAGGGGCAGCCAGGCCCAGCCAGGTAGAAGTGACAGGGGCTGGGATTTGTGCTAACCAGCTATCGATCCATCCATCGGGAGGTAGGATCGAGATGTTGTGTACAAGAAAATAAAAGAGACGGGGTGGGTGGGGGAGGCGGCCCTGGGCATGCAGGGTGCGGTGTCCAACTCCATTTTAAAAAGGAAGGGGGGGAAGAAACAAGGAGCAGAAGCGGAGGGTCCCAAACTAACCAATTTATGGCCTTGCCTAGGAGAAGCCTGGAGAATGCTGATGCTAGCCTCGGCGTCTGCTGTGCATGCTAAACACCCAGCTTCAAATGAGAGAGCGGTGTCCTGGGCTGGGCAGGAGGCGAACAAAGAGAAAAGCCGCGAGGCCGCATTCATGAATTAGAAAAACCTAAGCGGGAAAGCTCCCCGGGACAGCGCGGTGAAAGCCCCGAGTTCCCCGAGCCACCCAACTCTGCACGCGCTTCCCCTCCCCCTGTCCCTCCTAAAACCTGCCGGCCACCTTAAACCCAGGGTCGGGAGGACCAGGCACACCAACACCGAGGAAGAGAACTCTAAGAGAGAGCAAGAATCTGGGGCCGCGGGTTTTAAAGGCAGAGGGTTCTATCGGCAGCGGCTGGCCCAGCCTCCACAGTAATATTGGGCCTGGTGAAACCCAGGAGAGGCAACTGGGGCTTAAAAGAAAAAGTGCAGATGGGGGGGAGAGGGAATGAGGATGTTACCTAATTTTAAGAAGCAATTATCTGTGTTGGGGGGTGGGGGGAAGGCCTCATTAAAACAAAATGGTTATCTACTGCAGTCCGGTCCTCTTTTGGTTCAAAACAAAACAAAACAAAACAAAACAAAACAAACCTGTTAGTACTTTAACTGCAGTGGAGGTCCATTTACTAACCCCCACCCCACCCACCTTAAAGTCCCCACCCCACCCCCCAACCCCGTGCCTGGTGGGGAGGCTGCGCTCAGATTGCAAACACGAGCTGGGACCAGACATCTGTCACCAAAGCCTGGAGAGATATTGACAAACGCGGGTCCTTTGTGTCTTAAGAATATATACCCACATCCCCCCTACACAAATGATGCCCTGGCTGAGCCAAGCAGACCCCACCCCGGCCCCAGCACCCCCCCCAACCAAATGTCAAGGAGATGCCCAGGGAAAGCGGGCCTGCCTCCCACCACCAGACAGGTCTCCAGGTTTCTAATGCAACTCTAATAGTTAAGAAGAGACAAAACAGCTATTCATTAGGAACAAATGTCAAATTAGACGTTGCCTCTGAGTGATGCTGCTGACGCCAGCTCTGGTAACTTTTTTTCCCCCCTAAAGATGCTGGCACACACAGCCTCAAGCTGGAGGCTCTGGGTGACTAGGAAAAGGTGGGAAGGTATTAACACAACTTCCCAGGTATCCTACCAGGAAAGGGGGGGGGGGGCAGGGGAGAGGCACGCAATTCCTACAAAGTAGAAGCGGCCCAAATGAGGAGGGTGAGGAGGGGTCTTGGTGTGAAAGGAAAGGGGCCTGCCTAGTGGCCTGAGCACCACCGAGCAGCTCAGCTAAAAGTTGGTGAAGGGACTCTAAGATAATCCCCAAAGGGCTGCCATCTAAGTCCCCATGTGAGTGTGTACCTCGAATCTACCCAGCAGTGCCTGGAGGTTGGGGGGAGGGGCAAGTGGGGTATCTGCCCACAGAGCCCTTGCTGTACCCAAAGGAAGGGTATCCAGCCCCAGGCTGGGCACCAAGAGGGCCCTGTGCCCTCCTCAGCCCCAAGGGATGGTCCCCTTCGATGGAGCATTCAAGGCGGAGGCTGAGGCCTGCAGTGGGGGGTGGGGACGGGTCTGGGGGAGCCGAGGAGGGAACAAGCGCATATACCTTCTTTGCTGTTGGGGTTCTGGGGTTTGGCCTTCTCCCAAGGTGCCAGCGTCTTGTCGTCGTCCGCGCCGTCCGCCAAGGCCTTGTCAGCGGGCATGTACCAGGTGGCGCTGTGCTCTGCCATCAGGGAGTCCAGGTCGATGGTGCTCATGGCGCTCTTGACCGCCTCGGAGCAGCAGCTGCCCAGCTCGCTGTCGCCATTCTGCGCGCCCGAGGACCCAACGGCGCACTCCCCCTTCTTGCCACCCTTGAGCCCCAGGGGCTGGTCCTCAGAGATGCTGAACTGCTGCCTCTGTAGCTGGATCTGGGCCTGGAGGATCTCCAGGGGGTGGATCTCGTCGGGGGGTGGCGCACCGCTGCTGCTCGTGGGGGTCCGGACCTGCTCCAGGCCCGGCGTGCCGGGATGGCCCGCGCCCCCGCCGTAGCTGTCAGGGGTGGAGGTAGAGGTAGACATGATGCCCAGGCCGAGCGGGGGCGGGGGCGCCTTAGGTCCGTGTTCCCCAGCGCCCACCCCACGGGGAGGGAGTTTGGGCGAGCCTGTCACCAGGGGGCTCCTACTCGCTTTGGCCAGGGCTGGGGGGTTGTCGGAGCTGGACGACACCTCGTCCTCGTTGGCGTAGCTCGTGCTCACCTCGTCCGAGGCAAACTCGCCCACGTGCGGGGAACTCCCGTCCGACTTGGCCCCGCCGTCCAGGGAAGCCATGAGGTCCGACTGGTCCCCCAGGAGCAACTCGGCCCCCTTCCCCCACGACGGCGACGTGAGCGCTTTCTCGTGAGGCGTAGGAGCCCCGCGAGCCTCGCTCGTGGAGCTTCCCCCGACGGCTGCGCCTGGCGCCTGCTGCTGCCCTGGGCTCACCCCTGGCGCGCCCCCGCTGTCTGGCGCGGCCGAGTACTTGTCGAAGAAGGTCCCCGGGCTCACGTGACCACTGTCCCTTTTTCTTCGACCCCGTCCCCGGCCGCCGCCCCCGGGGACCGGCTTGCCGTCGTTCCCGGATGTTGATTCCAGGGTGTAGTTCGGGGAGAGGCTCGTGCCGTCCCCCTGGGCGGGCGGGTTGGGCGGCCCCGAGGCTTTGGAGCCACCGTTACTAGTCCCCGACGGGCCTCCAGGCCCTGGGGCCCCAGGGGTGGTCCCCCCCGGGAAGTAATCCGAGCCCGGGTTGCCGGCCACAGCCGCGCCGTCGGTCTCGTTCTGGCTCAGTTTCCTCTTGCCCTCGGGCGGGTTCTTCTTGTTGAAGGTCACGTTGAGGTTGGGGGCCCCGAGGCTGGCGATCATGTTCTGGCAGGCGGTGGAGAGTGCGGCCAGGCAGCTCTGGCCGAACAGGTTGTCCTTGGAGCTGGGCTTGTTGAAGGAGCCCAGCGACAGCGCGCCCAGCTTACTGGCCGAGGTGCGCTGGCTGGGCTGGAAATCGGGCTGCGGCGGGTAGGCGCCCCCTCCGCTGCCGCCGCCCGTGCCTCCCCCGCCCCCGCCCGCGCTCGGGGGCGAGTTCACGCCCGGGCCGCTGTGTGGCGTGGCCTGCCGGTTCGCCGCGCTGAACGGGAAGCCAGGCTGGCCCCCGAGCGCCGGTGCTGTGAAATCCGGCGGCGGGGGCCTGCGCTCGGAGGGAGCGCTGGGCAGTCCCACCCCAGCCCCGGGCGACTGCAGTTGGCCCAGGCCGGCCAGGCTGCCTCCGAACTGCAGGCCGGGGGAGGGCAGCGCGGGCACGTGGCCCTCTCCGGGCATCCTCAGCGGCTCCTGCAGAGGGCCACGGAACAGCACTCCGGAGCCGCCGGGGGGAGGGGGCGGCGCCAGGCCGGGGTCGTGCGGGCCGCAGTCAGCCGGCAGGCCAGAGCCGCCCAGCCTGCGGGGCAGCAGGTCACCCGGCGGCGGGTGCGGACCTGGGAACCACGCGCTCTCCTGCGCCAAGTGAGGCGCCTGCTGCTCGAAAGTGCCCAGGCGCCCCGCGCCCGCGCTTTCGCGCTCAAAGTTCGGCTGGGCCAAGCCGCCCACCGGGCCACTGTGTACCAGGCCGCCCTGGCCCACGTCCCCGGGGTGGCCTAGCTGAGCCAGGTTCGGCTGGCGCAGCCGCTGCTGCTGATTCCGCGACGCCATCTGCTTAATCATGAGGGCCGCGTTTTGGCGCTGCTGCTGTTGCTGCTGCTGCTGCTGTTGCTGCTGCTGTTGCTGCTGCTGCAGGGACTGGTGGTCCGGGGCCGGATGCTGCAGGGGTGGCCCTGAGGGAAAGCTGTCGGGCACGGGCGGCGTGAACTCGCCAGGGAGGCCCGAATAGGCGGAGGGCGAGAGGTGGTTGTCCAAAGCGCCGTTGGGCATGCTGCCGTTCCACGAAGCACAGCGGTCCACTCCCGCGCTGCCCGGGAAGTCAAAGCGCGGCCTCTTGGCCACGTTCATATAGGGGGGCGCGTCGAAATGCTGTAGCCGCTGGTTGGGCGCCTGCTGGGGAGGGGGGTGCTGCATGTTGAACACAGGCTCCGAATAAGGGTGCATGCTCCGGTTCTCCAGCCGGTGGATGGGATACTCGAACTGTGCGTGCTGACTGGGCAGCATGGGGCCCCCGTCCTGCAGGCCGCCGCTGGGCGTGCCCGCCTCGCCCTGCTGGGGCCGCGGGAGCGCCGGCGGGCACGAATTTTGTCGGACCAGAAGCCCGGGTGGCGGCGGCTGCTGCGGCGGCGGCGGCGGAGGCTGCTGCGGCTGCTGCGGGGGCTGCTGCTGAGGGGGTGGCGGGGCCTGCTGGGGAGGCTGCATTAACGGGTGCCTGGAGCCTACTCCCGGCTCCAAACCCACCGGCATCTTGCGGGCCCCGCCGAATCTCTCGAAGAACACGCCGTGCTGCTGCTGTTGCTGCTGCTGCTGCTGCTGCTGTTGTTGCTGCTGCTGCTGCTGCTGCTGCTGTTGCTGCTGCTGCTGCTGCTGTTGCTGCTGCTGCTGCTGCTGGGCGTGCATTTTGGACAAGCCCACCATGCCTGCAGCTCTGGGCATGGCCGAGGCACCGGGGAAGGAGCCCCCGGGAACCTGGCGACCCGCCGCATAATGAGGCAGCTGCCCTTCGGAATCGGAGGGCGAAAACATGTCGAAATGTCCCGAGGGCGCCTCGCCAGGGTAATTGTATTCCAGCGAGTCGACGGCTCCTTGGTTCGCCACCCTTCGGGGCTCCAGACTGTGGGAATCGGAGCCGCTGGAGGCGGGCAGGCCGTGAAAGGAGGCGGCTCGGTTAGGGCTCTGGTCCAGCGGCAAGCATGGGGCAGGCACCGCATGGCCCGAGGCGCCCGAACTGTGGAAGTCCGGGAGGTTCCCGGGTCTCTGCGGGCCGAAGCTCTCGGGCCCCTGGCTCTCCGCCATGTGGTCATAACCCTCAGCGAAGGGCGGCTGGCTGCCCAGGCCGGCGGCGGCGCCCCCGTAGCCAAGTAGGCGACCCCCGTGCAGGCATGAGGCCCCTGGGTCCGGACCGCCGAAGTTGCCCCCAAAGTGGGGGTGATGTTGATGGGGGTGGTGGCCTCCCGGGTGGCCGTGGTGCGGCTGCTGGCCTCCAAAGAATCCGTGCACCGGCTGTGCCTGCAGCCCCCCCGCGTGCAACTCCGAGTGACCACGCGCGTGGAAGCCGTAAGGCTCCATGTTCATGCTCAAGATCGGGGGCTCGCCCAGCGCGCTCATGGCAGGGTCCACGGGGCCAGGGGGTCCCCCCGCGTGGAAAGCCGGGGCCTTGAAGTGGGCATTCATGCTTAGTCCGGCCTCGTTAAAGTTCCTTTCGCCCTGGCCAGCGTTCCTGCTGTTGATCTGGGGCTCGAATTGGTCCAGCCCAAACATACTTGGCGGGGGGCGGGGGGATCAATAGGGCATGACAGCCTGCTCTCCGCGGCGCGCCTCCGGCCAGCTAAACGTTCCGGCCCAGGGTTGGGCGCTCCGGGACGCTCAGCACCGCGGGGGCGCAGTGCGCACGGCCACCTCGCTTGCGTGTGGAGGCTGGGGGCTATCAGCTCCTCTCCCGAAGCTCTGGCTCTGCCGGACCCGGGCCTCTCACATCTTGCAGTGCCGCGAGGCCTCCAGGAGCCGTGCTGGGGGACCCATGCCCCGGCAGTTGGCACAGACGCGGGTGGGTTTGCGCGGAGGGGACGGAGCTGCGGGCGAGTGGAGACAAAAAGTTAAGTGGGGGGGAAGGAGGCGGGAAGGAGGAAGGGAGAGCGGAGCGATCACCTTCTTAAGTCCGATCGGGGTCGGGTGGGAAGCCCCAGGACGTCTCCCGAAGCCTCCTGGAGTCCGTGGCGGAGCTGCTAAGGGGCCGAGCGAGGAGACCCTTCAAAGCCGTGGCTGGCGCCCGGGCATGGACAGAGCAGTCCCTCCCCGCCCCCCCGCCCCCCGGAGTCCCCGCGCTCCGCCGCCCAAGCCTCCGCCGAGCACGATCCGCTCGCACAGTCTCCGTCGGCCCCGAGCAAGCTGCTACTGTTTCTTCAGCGGGTCGGAGGGCCGGACGCTCGGCTCGGCATCACGGGTGCGGGCCCTGAGCCGAGGGCGAAGCGGGGCTGGGGAGGCGGCGGGCGCCCGGGGTCCGAGCCGAGGTTTGAGGGAAGGCGCGGTTCCCCCTGCTCCGCGGCGGGTGCTCTGCACCCCGGCGCGCCGCTTCGCGGCCACGTCCGCCGCCTGCCGCTTCTTGTCCTCTTCTATTCGGTCTCAGTTCGAAGGGGTCTCCGCGCCCGGTTCCAGGCGCGGGCGGGCAGCGAGACGAGAGGTTGGGTCGCTCCGAGTCTCGGGTTCCGTGCCTCCGCTCCGAGGTGCTTCGCGAGTCCCCCTCGGACCCGAGGAGGGGGGCGTACGCGGGTTGGGGGGCCACGCTGGGCGAGCGGGCTGAGGCGTTCCGGCTACGCTCTACGAGCCGGGAATGGGGGGGCGGGGGCAATCCTGGGGGGGTCCGTGCACCCCTCTCCTGGCTGGCGGGGGGGGCTCTGCGTGGGGCGTTCCGAGGGTCTCGGCTCCCCTCTCGGTGTCTGCCTCTCGCCCAGCGCCGGGAGAAGCAGCAACAAGTTTTGCATTTCAGCAATCAATTTCAGCCATTACATTTGCACCAATCAGCGCAGCCCGAGCTCCGGTCCCGGGGCGGGGCTCGCTCTTAAGGTGGTCCTGGTTGCTGGCTGCTGAGGCCCCCGCCATGAACCCGCACTTCGCCAGCTCCGGAGTACCCCGCTCGGGTTTTGCCTCGGGGTCCGGCGCCAGTGCGCTGGGGGGCGCGCCCTGGCCTCCTGGCGCATCGGGATGGAGAGGGCGCCGGCGGAGAATGGCGGGAGCTTGGCTTTGTTCGCCCCCCTGCCCACTCACACAGTTCCCAACTCCCCACCCCTAACTGAAGCGAGACCTGCGGGTTGGGCAGGGGGCGGGGAGGTGGGCGGTAAGCGGTGCGGGGCGCTTAGACAATGGGGTCGCCAAGCAAAGCTCTCGGACTGAGCACGGAAAGTCGCTAAGAGTCAGCTGCGCTTCAGCCCCGGGGCGACCCTCGGTTCTCCACCGCTGTCTGCCTACTAGTGGCACCCAAGTTAGCCGGCCCTCGGATTTTCCTGGAGGTGAAAGCAGACGGGGGATCCCGAAGTTAGGGCTCTCCTCGAAAGACCCGGGCGCTTGCTCACTCCTCCTCACTAGGGCGCGCACAATTGTTCCCTGCCCGGGGTTCCCCGTTCTCGGTCGCCGGCTTCCGCCCAGGGGAGCCTTAACCGCTTGGCCACTTGTGGGGGGAGTGTGGAGCGGGCGGGGTGGGGGTGCACCTCGGATGATCGCAGAGCCGGAAAGAAGACCCGCGCGCAAAAGGTGCACCGACCCGCTGGAGCATCCTACCCCCGGACACCCGGGCCAAGGCCCAGGCCCTCTGCGGGCGCGAGGTTGGCCTCCTTAAGAGATCAATTAAACTGAAGAGGCCAAAGAACGGAATTGGGTTGTGATACTAAAATCAATAAGAGTAATTTAATATCTGCCCTGCTCTTTATGAAATATTTATCCCAATAATCTTAGTTAAAATGTTTAGATCTTCCTGATCCCCACTGAGGCTGAAATCTATCTTGCAATTAGAAGTTGGGAGTTAGAGGGGATGGAGGGTAGGGAAGGTGTTTATTCTGTGTGCCTGTGTGTGTGTGTGTGTGTGTGTGTGTGTGTGTGTTTTCCTCCCTAAAGTGCGTGTCAGGGAGGAAGGGGGAGAAGGCCTGTAATTTCCCTTGCCATAAAATAGCGCCAGGCGATTTCGCTAGCAGACCAGCATTCTTAGGAGAAGGGGAGGAAAAAAAAAAAAAAAAAAAAAAGAACTTTCTTTGAAGTGCCCCTGATATCGCTATTAAATCTAAATAAAATTAAGCATGGTGTATAAAAATGCCTTTCCCCCCACAAAAGAAAGTGTTTATCGCCCAAGTCTGTCTAGCGTTTGCTAAATTGCGCATGAAATCTGAAATGAAATAAACGTTATAATAAAACCAACCCCTGAGCCCTTTTTATTTAAAAACCTCAGATTAAGCACTCCACCCTCGCGGGCGGGAGTTAAAAAGTTACCACGTTGTGTGCACACGGATTCATTGCTCCCTGGAGTCACTGCTGGGAAGGCAGACTCTGGGTGTTCCAGAGCCAAAATGCCAGGGACACGGCTCAGCTTCGGGTGAGGGGAGGACAGCGACCGGGGTCTCTTGAGGGACTCCAGGAGAAAATAACACCCCTCCCAAAAAGAATAAACATGAAAACAAGCAATAAAAACTTGCAACTTTGAAACTCAGAGAGCCAAAGCCAGCTCAGATCTAGGGCCCTTCCTGGGACCTTCCTGTTGTGGATGTCTACCCAGATTTTTTTTTTCTTTTCGAAATTAAAAATGAAAATGACCCCCACCAAAAATGGGGTCCATAAATAAGCATCGGGAAGAAGTATTTGTACAGGGCGGTGGAGTTTTAAAAGGATTTTTCTGCAGGATCAGGTTGTTGGTCTGTGATTAAATATTGATTTTGTGTAATTAGTTTTCATGTGAACTATCCTCTTGCTGATAGCTTAGAGGTTTCAGAACTAGAAAGAAATGGAATCGGACATGGAAATTATTACTTAGCAAAGTGACAGGGAAGTGGGAGCCGGAAAAGACTGAGGCTTGGCTGATTTAGGCACAAAGAAATAGAGGTACTGGGTGGGCCTCCAGTGACCCCACCCACCCACCCACCCAGGGCCCCAGGCCAGAGCAGGGGAGACCCTGAGCTTCCTGGTCAGAAGGGGACAGCTAGAGGGGATGGTGGCCAAGGGGAAGACCCAGTTTGGGCAAAGGCCCGTGCAAAGCTCATTACACCTGGTCACATACCTCATCCAGAGCCATTGGTGCCGGGTGCTGTGCGTCTCAGGAGGCCCTCTGTGAGGAGCATTATGTCTCCGTGCGTGTCTGGAGGAAATAGTGGCAGTCGGACCTGTCTGGAGACCTGGGTGGGCCAGGGCAGTGGGAAGAATGGCCCACAGACCTGCAGTCCGGGGAGCCCCCCTTTGGGGTGTGTCCTAGGCCAAGGCATGACTTCACACGGGGGTGGGGGTCCCCTGAACACCTGGGCAGGTTTCCTGTGGAATAACTGTGTGCTCCAGAGAGGGGGTGTGGGACTATTTTTCTGGGGCTGTTTCCAAGAGTTCAGTCTACAAGGTGTGTGAGCGTCTGAAAGGAGGGTGTGTTGGGGCCTGGCTGGGTTTCTCTCCAGGATGTGTCTGGGTCACCTTTCCGTAATGTGCGGGAGGGCGACGTGCGGCTGCGTCCATGTCTTCGCCTGGGCGAGCGCGGCAGGGCACCTGCGTGTATCTGGGTACAGGCCTTCTCGGGTCTCCGGGTGTCTCCCTGAGTGTCCCCGGGAGAGGTGCTGTCTGTCCCCCAACCCTATGCCTCTGCGTGTGTGTAACGCCTGCGTTTGTACCCGCGGCTCTGTCTCTGCTCGAGCATGTCTGTTTTCTCTGTGAGTGTGAAAGTGGACATCGGTGCCCGTGGACGTGCCGGTGTGTGTGCCTCTACGGGGTGGGCGCCCCTGCGTGTGCCTGTGTGCGCGCTCGGCCTGCAAGGGCCTGCAGTTTCTTTGGAACAGACACATTGCCCCCTAGCGCTCAGACGACTCAAAGTCCCCATGGCGCAGAGCCGGGAGCAGCAGGGTCCACCCCCGGACCCTCCTCCTTCCTACTCCCCTTCCTCCAGCCCTGCTTTCTGAGGGGGGCTGCATGGGCCCGCATCCAGGCAGGGGGGCCCCCTGGATGGAGAAAGGGGACAGCTGAACTGGGGCCCCAGAGCTGAAGAGAGCCGCTCCCAGCTCGTGACAAGCAGGGGGCTGCCTGGAATGGCCCCCAGTCAGCTACTGGAACCCTCCCTACTGGGGCTGAGAACCTGGCATGTTCAAAAGAGCCCAGGAGCCCCAGTCTACGAGGGGGCCCCCACCAGCCAACACCCCATTCAACAAAAACGCAAAACAACCGATACTCAACACCCTTCACCCGGTACACACCCTGCTCTCACGCCTGCCCATAGGGTCCCCAATACCAACACAAGCACACAAACGCCTCTGTACACGCTCACACGTGTGCCTTCACATACACATCCATAGTAGACGTGTGTGTACACACATGTGTGCATTCACACACCTCCATAGTGGACATGTCTGTACACACTCACGCGTGCATTCACACACCTCCATAGTGGACGTGTCTGTACACACTCATGTGCATTCACACACACCTCCATAGTGGATGTGTCTGTACACACTCACACGCGTGCATTCACACACACCTCCGTACTGGACGTGTCTGTACACACTCACACGCGTGCATTTACACACACCCTCATAGTGGATGTGTCTGTACATATATGCATGCATTCACACACACCTCCATAGTGGACGTGTCTGTACACACTCACATGCGTGCATTCACATACATACCCATAGTGGCCATGTCTGTATACAATCACACGTGCATTCACACACACCCATAGTGGACGTGTCTGTACACGCTCACACGCGTGCATTCACACACACCCATAGTGGACGTGTCAGTACACGCTCACACGCGTGCATTCACACACACCTCCGTAGTGGACGTGTCTGTACACCATAATGGCTACTGGGGACGGAAGGCTCAGTGCTAATTGCTTTACGTCCAGGGTACCATTTCCTCCTCAGAAGAGGCCCGCGGGACGGGGGCTCTGGACCCATTTTACAGATGAGGACATGGAGCCTCACACCAGCCAGGTGAGTCTCCCAAAGTCAACCAGTGGCAAAGCTGGGATTCTGCGCCAGTCCACCTGCCCCTGAGTCCCGGCGCTTAACCGCTGCCTCAACGTTCAGGTACAGCACTTAGCACGTGTCAGGAACACAGGTGAGTGCCAAGAAATGTTGGCTACCTTTATCACAACTCCACTACTATCACTATCCGAATTATTGTGGCCGTGACGAGTATTAGCAGTCTCTGTGGGTCCCTCTCTCCCACACAACATGAGAAAACAGCGCCCACGCCCACATACATCCTCAGCCTTTTCTGCCCTAACCGCCTTGCCCTTTAGAGCCTGGGAGCGCACAGGACTCCCAGGGGGCCCGAGTCCCTCTTGCAGTTAGTCTCCCAGGAGCCCCGGACGGGAACCTACTTCCCCCGAGGCCAAGGGTAGAGCGTCCACGGAATGACTCCCTCTCCTGAGTCAGCGGTGGAAAGGGCATGAGTTTTGGCATTCCATACCCAGATTCAAATCTTGTCTTCCCCACTTTTGAGCTGGGCAACCTTGGACCACATACTTCCCTCTTCCTGGCCTCAGTTTCCCCTGGTGAAAAGGGGAATGAATGACGGCCAGTGCGGGCGGATCGTAAGGTTTGGAGGCAACGTTTAAAAAGTGGCCCAGAGCCTGACAGATGACCTCTCTTATTACCATTATTGTCGTTATTATTTCTTCTGTGTTTGGATCCGGGGAGGCGGAAGGCGAAACAGTGATCCCAGAGAAATCGGATTTATCTGACAAATCAGTCTTGCCTCACCAGCCAGTCTTTGAGGGAAAGGATGACTCTGTTAGGTGGTCGCCTCAACGTCCCTGACTTCACACACTGTGCTGGTGTAACTGGGGGCAGGCCCAGCACCTGTCCAGGGAGGACCCAGGGCTGAGGCCTCCAGGAGGGCCCAGTAGCTCGCTAGAGGCTGGAAGGGATGAGACCCTCAAGGAGCCACAGGCTGCCGGTTGCTAAGCAACCACATCTCCTCCCTCTCTCTATGCATGATGCCCGATATTTGGAGGGGGGGGGTCTCTCCTCCATCTGTCCATTGAATAAATGTATATCAAGTGCCTACTATGTGCCAGGGCTCAGGAAAAAGTGGAAGTTGCAGCCCCAGCTCTCAAGTCAGATCAAAGAAACCGCCTCGTAGTATAAGCAAAAGGGACTACATTACACACTAGAAGGGGTAAAATAACTGTGGTGGGAGGGAGGGACGATAGAGAGGGATTCCCAGAGGTGGGTTTGGAAGGTAGAATAAAACTTCAATGACCAGCACAGAGTCAAGGGACTTTCGAAGCAGAGACATCTGATTACGGTACGCGGGGGGAGGTTTGGGCAGCACTTTGTTCAGGGCTGGCTGAGGGAGAGGCTTGTCTAGAGGTCAAGAGATCAGGAGGGTCTGGGTTGAGAGGACCACAAAGGCATCTAGGAAAGTTTGCACATCGTTCTGAGGAATGATGAAAGGGTTTTAAGCAAAGCCAAGTGACATAGTCAGAGGTGAGTTTTAAAAGATCTTTGGAAGGTGCCTGGGTGGCTCAGTTGGTTATCGGCTCAGGTCACAATCTCATAGTTCATGACTTCAAGCCCCACATCAGGCTCTGCACTGACAGTGTGGAACCCGCTTGGGTTTCTCTCTCTCCCTCTCTCTCTGCCCCTTCCCCACGCTTTCTCTCTCGCTCTCTCTCTCGCTCTCTCTCTTTCAAAACAAACTGTTTATTTATTTATTTTGAGACAGAGAGAAAATCCCAAGCAGGCTCCACACTGTCAGTGCAGAGCCTGATGCGGGGCTCGAACTCACGGATCCGTGAGATCATGACTTGAGCCAAAATCAAGAGTCAGATGCTTAACCTACTGAGCCAGCCAGGTGCCCCAATAAATAAACTTTAAAAAAAATTTTGTTTTTAAATAAAAGATCCTTGGAGACCCTGAAGGTCTCCCCTTTCTTGGCTTTCCAAGGTGGACCCAAAAGCCATCCTCACTGCTTTCCCTGGAAAACAGAGCCTGGGATGGGGAGAGTGACGTGCTTGTCCCCAGGCAGCCAGCACAGACCCAGGCAGTACAAGCCGGCTTCCCCATGTCGGGGTTGTTTGCACGGACAGGGGCCCCTCACTTCAGTGACTACAGATGCTGTCACCTGTTGATTAGGACTTCCCCCCTGGCCCTCAGCAGGAGGAGGCCTAGGGACATTTACAAGGTGTCCTAGGTTCGAAGCCCAGTCCCCCCACCCCTGACCGCATGACCATGGGCAAGACCTGGACTGGAGCTCCAATTTCCGAATCTGGAATCATACCTGTCTCCAAGGGTGTCAGGGAGGCTGAAAGCACCCAGGTCACACAATGGAATATATATTATATATAATTATTATATTTCATTATAGTGCCTCATATATTATATTATGTAGCTATATATTATATTATATATATTATATTATATTATATTATATTACATTACATTATATTATATTACATTATATTATATTAAGTAGCTAACCTGTGAGGTGAGTTCTATGATTTTTCCTATTTTATAAAGGAGGAAACTGAGGCACAGAGAGGTAAAGGGATTTGCCCCAGGTCACCCAGCAAGTAAGAGGCACAGCAGGACTCACACCAGACCTGGCTTGACCCCCCCATCGGCCTCTATACCTGTCCGCAATCTATGCAGCCTCGGCCCCCACCCCCAGGTCTGAGCCCCCCAGAGGCAGGAGGGAGAATTGGCCCAGCCAGAGAAACTCCTCCTTCCACTGCCCTTGAGGACCCCCAGCCTGGGTTGAGGGCCCCCTCCTTCTCTTCTCCTTCCTGCCCAGCCCCTGCTCCCAGAGGCCTGTAGGGCCCGATCACAGCACGTCAGTATGACAGATCCAGTGACCTTCCCCTTGAACCAGACCTGGAGAACTGGCCGCTTTGCTGCTCACAGGGCTGGGCAGGGCCACCTATACTGGAAAAGAGCTCTTGCCGCCAGAAAGCGTTGCAGCTTCCCGGGGACCCAGGCACCCAAGGGCCGAGTCTGTGACCTGCTTCCAGCACTGGGCCGTCCTTGAAGCCCAGCCATCCCTGGCACATGCTCCCCTCTCATGAGTCTAGCTCAGAGCCAGTACCCGCAGGCTTAGCTGTGACCTGGCAGACCAGAAGCGGGCCCACTGCTTGAAGGTATGAACACTGATAAGAGATGCCTCTCTTCTGAGCACAGAAACCCACCTAGGCTTCATTTTATCTTGAAAGAGATCCTAGGAGCCGGGTCCCTCCACCATTCCCTGGGAACTCGCTGGAGCCCACATGGCTGGGGCCTGGTCTCAAACCGCGGTCCATAGGATCCCCAAGCTATCCGGCCAATCTCTCCATCTCCGAGGTTTTCTCTTCCCCCAGACAGCATCCAGCTCTGAGCTTCTATTTTCCATTCTCTAAGCGGAGTGTGCTGAACCCAGGCCCCAGTCCCAAAATAACTCAAACCAGCTCCATGGGCTGGAACCGAAGTCCCGGCAACGCCATCGCCTGGTCCAGCCTCCCTCCGAAAAAGTTCTCTCTCCTGCAGCAAAACAACAGAGACCACGCACGAAGCGTCACGCACCACACGGTGAGTCAGAAAATGCGAAAGGTCGGCAGCGTTCATAATTATGCAACAAACCTGTTTAGCATGATCCCCCCCCCGGCTCCAGCCCCCACCGCCTTCATTCCCTCCCTGCAGCAGTCAGCAGGGCGAGCTCATTACCACTGAGAATCTAGCTGGCAAACCAGCTTCGTAAACGGAGTCAAACAAGCATATACATACGATGGGAAAACTTTAGACCAGCCAGTCGTTAGCCAAAGCCTTTCACATTACTTTGTCTGTTCCCTCACCCCCACTGGGGAAGATTGCAACATGGTGGGGTCTCCATTGGGGTTGGGAGTTGGGACACTGGGGAAGCCACTCCAAGGCAGGGAGAAGGTCACCCAGACTTGGTCCTGCAGCGCCTGGAGCTGAGGACTCCTTCCGGGGACGATTCCTGCAAGGACCTGGAGTCTGCAGCCTTGTCCCGTGGGTCAGTGGCAACGACAGCCACTGGGGTTTGCCAGCTGGATCCCCTTAGCTTTCCACTGCGAAGGGAAGGGGCGGGCTGGTGTGGCTCAGAGCATCCCACAGATGTGAGATCTGTGACCTTGGACAGGTCATTCGCCCCCTGTGCCTCAGTTTCCTCATCTGTAAAAGCAGGTCCCAGCATCCCTACACCAAATGGTGTTTGTGTGAAAAAGATGAAATGATGTCTCGAACTTCCCCTAGGAGGTAAGTGGGAGCCAGTGCAGAAAACCAGAGGCGGGCGGGGGGGGGGGGCCCTGGCAACTCACAACAGGAGGAACACGGTCTCCAGTTCTGAGTGCTCACTTGTGCGGCCTCCACACTGAGTCCCCTCCGTAGGTTATTTCTAATTCCTAAGGCAAGAGGACACAGGGTTGTGTATGTGCCCATTTTATAGAGGGACCTTAGAGGAAGGTGCGGCACTTTGGGAAGGAGCCTGGGGAGAATTGCTTTGAAACAGGCACCTTCGCCTGTTCAGGCAAAAGACCCAGGCAGGAAATAAACAGAACTCCCTGGGGAAGGCTCAGACTCTCCCCAGCCCACCCGACCCCTCAGGCTGTGGAGTGGACCAGGGGCTGGTGGGTTTTGAATGCCCTTCCCGCTCTAGTGAGGCAATAGAGCCCAGAGAGAGTCAGTAATGTGCTTATTGGAGTCAGATCCTTGGAAAAGTTCACAAATTATCGCTGTCTGGCCCGTGACAGTTCGAACAGCTCTCCCTCTGAGAGGGAGGCCCGGACAGTCTAGAGGTGCGCGGGATCAGCCTCGAGCACGGCCGCTCACAGTCGCTTTACCTCTCTGAGCCTCGGTTTCCCCATCCGTCAAATGGGGAGAATAGCAGTTGGTTGGGTTGTCAGGGGGGGCGAACCCTGCACGGAGTACTTAGCACGTAGTTAACACTCAATAAACGGCAGTGCTACCGCATGGAGCGAGGCCCCTGCAGGGCAGGCCCGGCTCCCACAGGGCGGCCCTGAGAAGGATTGATGAGGTGCCTGTGTCACACTTTTGCTCCCTCTCAGACCCTGGCTGTGCGGTTCGAGGCTCCGAGCTTGCATCCAGACCGGAGACCAGCACACCGCCGGCTCCGAGGAGGGGCAGCAGGCCGGGCGTCCCCACCCCAGGTCCTCTGGGCCAGGCCCCAGCTGCACAGGGCCCACCCTCCCCTGGCTCCCCCCCAGCTGGGGCCCAGCCACCTCTGACATTTGCCACCAGGCCACCTGGTGAGCTCCGGGCAGGCTCCCGGGCGCCAGCTGCCCCCACCTCTGGCTCGGATGAGCTCATCTGGGTTTGGTAACTTCCAAGGCCTCCAGGAATGTTTGCTCAAATGTTCCAGGCCCGGGGAGCAGAAAGAGCAGAACGGGGCCCCCGGCCCCACTTGTGCATGCGGAAAGCAAGCTGCTATAACTCAGACAGGCTGGCTTCTCCGGGCCGAGGAGATGAACGCCGCGTTTTGGAATCTGTATCACCCAAAAGGAGAACGCCTCTTAAATCACAGGGATTCGGGCGAGAGCAAGGACCTCGTGACACCCCGGGTGTGGGGCCACGAGGGAGGGACTCTCTCCAGACACCGGACCTCCTCCTCCTGCCACCGATGTCCTGCCTACGCCTCCTTTGGAGGGATGTCAGGTGGAGGAAGCGAGGCCTGGAGGGGCTCGCCCAGCCGTGACCATGCACACGCGCACACGCACTCACACGCACGCACTCTCTCATATCCACATCCCCAGGCCCTGTCGACACGTCTCCTGGCTCCTTCCCTTCCCCGGTTCTGGCCCCCCCCCCCCCCCCCCCCGCCCAACACCTGGACCGCAATCAGGACCTAAATCTGATCAGATCAGATCACACACACCCCTCCCCTGCCCCACCCCCACCCTCCCCACACCCTTAACGTGCACAGTGGATCCCAGTGTTGGGCAATGACGATCAAGTTCCTCACCACGGTCTGCCAGCCACACCTTGTTTTTGTGTTTCGCAGAATTTGCAGGTGCAATGCCCACAGCTGGGGGGCTCTTTCCCTCCCCTGCCCCCTTTCCCCCAGGTGAGGCATAGTCTCCCTCAGCTCAGCTACCGCATCCTTAGGGAAGTCTTCCCCAAAAGCTGACTTCAGAATGTCCTCTTCATCCCAGGCCTGGGTAGCGTGACATCCGTGACGGTGGACATCCATGCAGCTTTAGCTCGTGGGATCGTTCGACGAATCTCTGTCTACCCCACTCAATAGTGAGTGCCAGGCAGGGAGGGACTCTCCCTGGTTCTGGGTCCCTACTGTTTGCTGGCCCCAGGTAGGGACTGCTCAACATACATTTGCTGAATGAATGAATGAATGAATGAAGACGTTGTGCCATCCAGAGAAAGTGGCAAGGTTGGGGGTCCAGAACATTTCTAAAACACAATAGATTAAGCCCAACAGTTTTGCCAACCAGCAAGGGCCCTTGCAGTTCAGTCTTCCTTGTTCAGTCCCTCCGGCTCTGGGGCCTTCCCCTGGTCTCATTGTTACTTGTCTTTCTGGGCCCGGCAAACTCCTATTCATCCTGCAAGACCCCACTTCATGGGAGGGTTGTGACCGATTGATACGTTAAAAATCCATCTGGGGGTGTGGGTGTGCCTGGGTGGCTCAGTCACTTAAGCATCTGACTCTTGATTTCAGCTTAGGTCAAGATCCCAGGGTCGTGGGATTGAGCCCTGTGTTGGCCTCCACACTGAGTATGGAGCCTGCTTAAGATTCTCTCTCTCCCCCGCCCCCCCGCCCCTCTCTCCCCCTTGTGCACTCACTCTCTCTTTCTGAAAAATTAAAAATTAGAAAAAAGAAAGTGGGCTGGAGGTCACCAGGAGCTGGGGTAGGGGGCAGTGGGGAGTCACCATTTTATGGGTACAAAGTTTCTGTTCGGAGTGATGAAAAGGTTCTAGAAATGAGCAGTGGTGATAGTCGCACAACATTGTGAATATACTTAACGTCGCTGAACCTTACACTTATAAACGGTTAACATGGTAACTGTACATTATGTATGTTAATAATAAACGATCATAAAAGCCTTAAACTACCCAGGTAAGTACCCAAGTAAGATTTATCTGGTGAAACTTTTGTTTCATTTGTGTGTTTATTAGTGTATTTGTATAAAATATGTTTCTTACTTTGGGTCAAGATCAAGTAATTTTGAAAAACACTGCCTTTGGGGCAGATGGGGCATGGATCCTCAGAAGCCTGCCCTGACCTTGGGGACAGTGACCAGCTCCCCGCTGTCTGTTCTCAGGCCCTTTTGCACCGAGTCTCAGAGCTCAGCAAGCATCCCTGTGGTCTAGCCTCACGTGTCTCTGTCGGCCACCAGAACTGGAGCACAAGCTCATGAGGGCCCAGGCCTGTGTCACATTTATCTCCATGCCCTCAAGACGCCAGGCTAGGTGCCGACACGTGACCGAGATGTAGGTGAGGCCAACAGTCCCAAGTCGGGATTCACCCTGACTTCAGGTCCCAGCCCCACCACTGTTACGCTGTGTGAGCTTGGGTGAGTCACCGCCTCTCTGGGCATTTAGCATCTACTGTGGGCCTGCCTTTTGTACGGCTCTGTTCTAGGCCCCGGAGAAACAATACTGAATAAGACTGACAAGATCCCACCCCTCGCAGAGCTGACCCCTTCGAGACCAGATTTGTGATATTTCATAAACCATCTTTTTCTTTCCTTCCTTCCTTCTTTCCTTCCTTCCTCCCACCCTTCCTTCCTTTCCTCCCTCCCTTTCTTCCTTCTTCTTACCTCCCTCCCTTTCTCCCTCCCTCCCTCCCTTCCCTCTTCTCTCTCTTCCTTCTTTCTTTCTTCCTTCCTTCCTTCCTTTGTCCTTCCCTCCCTCCTTCCTTCCTTCCTCCCTCCTTCCCTCCCTCTCTCCCTCCTTCCCTTTCTTCCTCCTTCTGTCCCTTCCTTCTTTCTTCCCTTCCTTCCTTCCTTCCTTTGTCCCTCCCTCTCTCCCTCCCTCCCTCCCTCCTTTCCTTCTTTCTTTCCTGCCTCCCTCCCTCTCTCCCTCCCTTCCTCTCTTCCTTCCTTTCTTCCTTCCCTTCCTTCCTTCCTTCCTTCCTTCCTTCCTTCCTCCGTTCCTGCTTCCTTCTTCCTTCCCTCCCCAAGGGCCTCACTGCTCACCCTTGTGTCATGTCACCAGCTGGAGGAAAACCATCTTCCAGCAGCTGCTAGATGGGTAGTGACCCCGTGCAGTAACGTCATAGGGCTCCCATAACAAAGCACCGCAAACTGGGTGACTTCAAACAACAGGAATGTATTCTCTCAGAGTCCTGGAGGATAAAAGTCCAAAATCAAGGTGTTGGAGGGCCGTGCCCCTCCAAAGGCTCTAGGGGAGGGTCCTTCTTTGCCTCTTCCAGCTTCTGTGGCCACCAACCATGCTTAGCCTTCCCTCTAGTCTCTGCCTCCATCCCCACGTGGCCTCCTCCTCCTGTGTCTCTGTATCCAAATTTCCCTTTCCTTGTCCTACAAGGACACCGGTCATACTGAAGGTAGGGCCCACCCTAATCCAGTGCCTGCCACGTTCTAACTTGATGACGTCTGCAAGTAAGACCCTACCTCCAAATAAGGTCACACCCACAAGCTCTGGGTGGACCTGAATTTTGGGGGTACACTATTCAACTCAGTACATTCTAGGTCTTTTAAATCAACTAGAATGCTTTCCAGGGACTTTTCCAAGATACACTGGGTAAAACCCATGGATAAGAATTGTCCAGACTCAGCATGCGTTATCCAATTAGGTGCTAAAATATATTTTATTAGATATATCAGAAAGCATTTGGGGGGGGTGCATCTGGGTGGCTCAGTCGGTTAAGCGTCCAACTTCAGCTCAGGTCATGATCTTGCGGTTCATGAGTTCAAGCCCTGCGTCGGGCTCTGCTGACAATGCAGAGCCTGCTTGGGATCCTCTCTCTCTTACCCTCCCCTGTTCTTTCTCTAAACGAACAAACACATAAATAATAGCATTTCATTCTATTACAGTCAATCCACATTTCATCTCACGTGACATTTAATAGGTTCAGCCAGTAATTAACAACAACAAAATTTTTTAAAAGAAGCTAGCTGCCGACCCGTTGGGTTTGAGCAACATACACATTAGCTTGTCTTCTAGGCAGAAGAAGAGTTTGATAGTGATTCTCCTCGTAGTCTTTAATTACGGGACAGGTTCCCCCAAACAGTTAATAATTATTTCCTAAAATGGAATTGTTTTTATAATTATGTTATTATGACAAGTATTTTATAACAATTATATCATTATAAAAATGATTTTATAATAATTTTATTAAAAACGTATAATCTATTTCTGTTACTTTGGTCAACTGTATGCCACTGATAACTGTAATGATAATTCAAAATCAGAAAACAGAAAAAACAAAATACTTTAACCCTTAGAGCTTCATAGTCAACAGAAAATGAGACAAATATTTTGAAATGTTAAAAATCTACGTGCAGGGGCACCTGGGTGGCTCAGTGGGTTGAGCATCCAACTACTGATATCGGCTCCTGTCATGATCCCAAGGTCATGGGATCAAGCCCTGAGTTGGGCTCTGCACTGAACCTGGAACCTGCTTGGGATTCTCTCTCCCGCTCTCTGCCCCTCCCCCACTCGTGCTTTCTTTCTCCCTTTTCTCTCAAAAACAATAAATAAATTCAAATAAAAATAAACAAATAAACAAATAGATAACTTGTGTGCAGGGGCATCTGGGTGGCTCAATCGGTAAGCGTCCAACTCTCAATTTTGGCTCAGGTCATATCTCATGGTGTGCGGGTTCAGGCCCTCATTAGGCTCTGTGCTGACAGCTGGGAGCCTGCTTAGGATTCTCTCTCTCCCTCTCTCTGCCCCCTCCCCCACTTGTGCTCTCTCCCTCTCTCTCTCTCTCTCTCTCTCTCTCTCTCAAATAAAAAATAAATAAATAAAAATAATAACTAAATAATCTGTGTGTAATAGTTTGGCCTGGAGACAACGGTGAGTACTGAGTCTGGGTGGTGACAGTAATATTTCTACAGTAATATTTCATGGGCTAACCCACTGAGATCCTGGTCATGTTTCTGGACTTTTCTGTTCCTGCCAAGACGTGGCACAGTGAGGAAGATCCAGTTTAGAGTCGAGAGGCCCTCCGGGGATCAGCCAGCAAGTTCAAAACCAGTCTCCACCCCGGGGCTAGAACCAGCTTTCCTGACCCTCTGCTTGTGAAATTCCTTAGACCCAGGAAATCAGAACCCCTCCCTCAACCCCCAGAAGGACTAACGTCTGCACAACTCCTCCAACCAAAGACAGCTACTTGAGAAGGCCTTGTAGCTCTGCGGAGTCGAATTTCGCCCTGGAGGCACCCAGAGCACGGAGGTGAATTCCAGTCTCCCGGGAGAACCCAGGCTGGAGCCCAAGAAAGGGCTCCACTCATCTCGAAGCTGATGCGTCTCCACCACACCTCAGAGGCCCAGGGAAGCCTCAGCCCCCCAGGCGCAGATATTTGGGTGCCTCCTGGCAGTTCGAGGAGCGAGTGAAGGTAAGCCCTACTCACACTGCTTCACGGAAATACGTTTCAGTAACAACAGACCCTTCAACTTGGTTTGACAAGCCCCCTACCCCCAGACCTCTCTGGGGGCTGCATTTCTAAGACGAGTTTCGGACAGAACCCCACACTCACCCTGACCTCCAGCCATTTGGGAAACCACCCAGAGGGGCTGGACACTTTTTCAACCCCTTTTTCAACCCCTCTAAAAGAAATCTCATTCCCATGAAGCAGTCATTCCCTGTACCATCTTCCCCCGGCCTCTGGTAACCGCCAGGCTGTGTGTTCTGTCTCTCCCGACTTGCCTGTTCTGGATATTTCATGTCGACGGGACCGTACAACATGTGAGCTCTGCGCGAGGCTTGCTTCACGCAGCGTAAGGTCTTTGAGGTTCATTCAGGGGTCCGTACCTCATCCCTTTTCATGACTGAAGAATATTCCATTGCACGGATAGACCACGTGTTGTGTGTTCATTCGTCCATTGACGGACACTTGGGTTATTTCTACCTTTTGGTTGTTGTGGATGGTACTTCGGGCAGACAGCTGTGCTCGTCAAGTTGCTTCTTGTCGAAGCAAACGACTGGGTGCCAGCCGTGGTAACGGGCATCGGGAAAGCGACAGGGAAAAAGCTAGGAACATGGCTGTTCCCTTGAGCTCTGGGTCTGTGCCACACAGCATGAGATGACGAGGTGTGTAAAATTATAAAGCGGATCTCCTGCTGGACAGTTCCTCTTTTGGTTCTGCAGCTCCTGGCACATAGTGGGAGCTCAATAACTATTAGTTGAGTGAATGAACCAATGTTTTTGTCTAACCCATTACTGGATCCCCAGTGCCTGGAACAGGGGCCACACATAGTAAGTATTCTACGTATGTTTGCTAAATGATTGGACCCAAAACCCAGTGTCTGGTCCCACAGAGAAGCATGGGGCTTACGTTCAGATCGTAGTTCAAATCCCAGCTGTGCCATTCACATGTCGGGTGGCCTTGACCAAGTCCTTTGCCTACTCCTCATCTGGAAAGCTGGGCTGGAGCTCTTGCCCCTCCTGAGGCTGCTGTGACGGATCACCATGGCCGAGCCACTTCGGGGAAGGGATTGTTGGCCCCTGCAAGGGTAAAGCCCTGCTGTATCACATGTCTGCTGGCCCTTCCTGCCCTGACAAAAGGCCCGATTTAACCCAGCGGCAGTCACCACTACCACGGCGGGAGCACAATACGGCAGGTTTGTGGCCGGCGACCGCCGATCAGATTTCGAGTAATATCCCCACCAGACTGCCCAGGCCAGCAGACAAAGGCCTCTTTGTTGCAAATATACTTTTTAAATCCCTAAAGATGTTAGAAGGGGAGATCACACTGCGAAAACGCTGCAGAAATTGTGTAAGGAATGTATTTCGAATGCGAGGGTGTTCATTCGAATGGAATCTGCCCCGTGCTTTTTTGGGAACAAGATTAGCTCAGGGCAGACGTGGGCCTTGGACCCGGGCTGGGAAGTCTCTAAGGTGAAATAATCCTAACAGCCATCAGCACAGCGGTGCCAGCTGTGATTCACGGAACCTTTAACAGGTGCCAGCCGCCTACGCATGTTACTTCCATCCCTCAGCTCTTAGAGAGAGTTCGACTGGCAGTACCATTCTGTGGATGGGAAAACCAAGGTGGAGGCACGTGTTGGCCCGCGCGACACAGCCGGGCTTGAACGGGGTCTCTGGGACCTTCTAAACTATTTCCAGCCCCCTCCACATCCTGTTGACGGTCAGATGTGGAATACATCCCCCCCTCTGAGCTTTAAACCCCACCGGTCATCCGCGAGGACATCTGACACCCGCTCGGCCCCTCACACACCTTATTCCTCCAAGATCACACGTGAGCACCTCTCCTGACGACCGTCTCACCTCCTCCGAGGCAATTCCACTGGCTCCAGACCATGCCTCCTCTGAGCTCTTAATCGAGGACCGTGACAGTTCTCCAAGGCTGTGTCGTGCCCTAACACACACAGACACCTCAGGACTCCTCAGCACCAGGAGAGTGCTGTGGAGGACCGCTTGGATTCGAATCGGAAACACCAGCTCTACCTTGAGCTTCACAGGCTGCGTGGCTGAGGAGAGGTTAAAAATAGATTCCTGCTCCTAAGTTCAACTTTAGAATTACCAGATGACCCAGCAAGCCCACTCCTCGGTAGATACCCGAGGAAATGAAAAAACAGACATTTGGGGGCGCCTGGGTGGCTCAGTCGGTTAAGCGCCCGACTCTGGATTTTGGCTCAGGTCGTGATCTCGCGGTTTGCGGGATCGAGCCCCAAATCGGGCTCTGTGCCGACCATGGGGAGCCTGCTTGGGATTCTCTCTCTTCCTCTCTCTGCCCCGCCCCCCGAATAAATGAATAAACTTTAAAAAACACAGATGTCTGTTCCAACAAAAACTTAAGACACGAATGTACATAACAACGCTATTCCTAACAGCTGAAAGGTGGGGGGGGTGGAACCCAGCGTCCGCCAACGGACAAATGCATAAACAAAATGTGGTGAATTCGTGTGATCGAGTATCATTCAGCAGTGAAAAGAGGGCGAACGACAGACACACGCTACAATATGGAGGAGCCCTGAAAACATTCCGCTAAACGAAAAGCCAGACACAGAAGGTCACATATTGTTACAATTCCGTTGCCGCGAAACATCCAGAATAGGCGGATCCATGGACACAGCGAGCAGATTAGTGGTTTGCCAGGTGCTCAGAGGAGAGGGGAGGGGGGCAGTTCCCGCTAATGGGTCCAGGGTCTTCTTTTGGGGTGACGTAAACATTTTGGAACTACCCCGGAGGTGGTGGTTATACAACAGTGTATATGTACTAAACGCCAATGAATGAGACATTTTAACATGGTTAAAACGGTGGGTTTTATGTTACGGGAATGTCACCACAATAAAAAAAAAAAAAAATTGATGTCATCTCTCTGTGCCTCCGCGTCCCCTCCCTTCACACGGCTCTTTTGAGAACACGGCCAAATGGGGCATTTAAGGAGCTTCATACCCCATAAACAAGAGCGGCCACTCTTTTTATTTTATTTTAGTCCCCAAACACCACTCTTCTGCCCCTGTGCCGAGATTCGGAGGGGAAGGGGCTTGGCAGAAGTCACACAATTAGGCAGGGGCTGCAGCAGGACTCTAATCCAGCTCGGTCTGGACCTCAGCTTTTTTTTTTTTTTTAATTTTTAAAAAATGGTTATTTATTTTTGAGAAGGAGACAGAGCACGAGTGGGGAGGGGCAGAGAGAGAGGGAGACACAGAATCCGAAGCAGGCTCCAGGCTCCGAGCTGTCAGCACAGAGCCTGACACGGGGCTCGAACTCACAGACCGTGATATCATGACCTGAGCCGAAATCAAGAGTTGGAGGCTTGCTCCCTGCTCTCTTAAAACTGGCCAGCATCCTCTGTCCCAAGCTGGGATCAGTCTCAGGTGTGGACACTGGTTATCATTTGGATTTTAGCCATAACAAGCTTTGAGCCAGTCCCTTCCCCTCTCTGGGGCTGACGTCAGTCTCCCCCTCTTTACAAAAGGTGAGTTTGGGCGACACCCAGCTTACCTGTCTTTGCGGTGCTGTCCCCTCTGCCCAAAATTCTCTCCTCATCCCTGTTCGCCAGCCAATGGCTCTGCCTCACCTGTTACACATCACCTGAACCTCACCTCCCGGTGGAAGCCCCGATGTTACATGTCTCCGTGCTCCCTCAGGGGACACATCACATTCCCCATTGTCCATGTGGCTGAAGGACACGTCTGCCTTGGTAGCTGTCGCAGCCCCGACGGAAGTGCCCAAACAGCGTGCAAGTTAACGAGGAGGCGTAAGTGTCCGCATTCATTTATCGACCTTCACTGGTGCCCCAGAATCTGTGCTGCCCCAAGTTCAACCTGTAGCCTCCTCGGTTAAGTTAAACATAGAGTCGTGCCTACGACCCAGCGAGCGCGCGCCTACGTATAGGCCCCAAAGAACTGAAAACAGGTGCTCCAGCAAAAACTCGTACCCAAGTGCTCAGTGGAAGGAACACAATGTCCCTCGACAGATGAACGGACAGAGCGTGGTCTATCCGCCCAGCGGAATATTACTCAGCCTTAAAAAGGAATGAAGTAGAGACCCATGTTACCGCATGGATGAAGCCTGACATCATTACGCATCCGTGAAAGGAGCCAGTCACAAAAGACCGCGTGTTGTGCGATTCCGCTTGTGTGGGGTGGTCCAGAGCAGGCAAATCTATAGAAACAGAGAGTATAGATTAGCGGTTGCCGGGAGCTCGGGGAGGAAGGGAGAAAGGAGTGACTGTTATAAGGGATTCAAGGTTTCCTTTGGATGTGAAAATGTTCCAGAACTAGTTAGAAGTGAGGGTTGCATAGGGGTGCCCGGGAGGGGTGGCTCAGTCGGTTGTGTGTCTGACTTCGGCTCCGGTCATGATCTCGCAGCTCGTGAGTTCGAGCCTCACGTCGGGCTCTGTGCTGACAGCTCGGAGCCTGGAGCCTGCTTGGGATTCTGTGTCTCCCTGCTCTCTGCCCCTCCCCCACTCACACTCTGTCTCTCTCCTTTTCTCAAGAATAAACATTAAAAAATTTAAAAAAAAAAAGAAGTGAGGATTGCACAGCTTTGTAAATGTACTCAACGCCACTGAATCGTTCCCTTTAAAGTGGTCAAGGGGCACCTGGGTGGCTCTGTCGGCTCAAGTCATGATCTCCTGGTTTGTGAGTTTGAGCCTCGCATCAGGCTCTGGGCTGACAGCCTAGAGCCTGCTTCAGATTCTGTGTCTCCCTTTCTCTCTGTGTCTCTCCCCCACTCGTTGTCTGTCTCTCAAAAATGAATAAATTTAAAAAAAATTTTTAATGGCCAAAATTATCATTTTATATGTACTTTACCACAATTAAAAAAGAAAAAAACACTTGGGGGCGCCTGGGTGGTACAGTTGGTTCAGCGTCCGGCTCGTGATCTCAGCTCAGGTCATGAGCTCACAGTCCGTGAGTTCAAGTCCCGCATCCGGCTCTGCGCTGATGGTGCGGAAACTGCTCGGGATCCTGTCTCTCCTTCTCTCTGTTCTACCCCCGCTGTGCACTCACTCGCCCGCTTGTTCTCGCTCGCTCTCAAAATAAACAAATAAACTTAAAAAAAAGAAAAGAAAACACTTGCATATCACTCCCCTTTCAGGCAAGAGGTGGCGTGGGGAACGGAAAAGAGCATCAGAGGACACAGATCGGAGCTGAGCTCTTGCCCAACACGCTGGGCGCCCTTGGGCAGGCCGGCGAACCTCTCTGAGCATCTTTGTCCTCCTTCATGTTGCTCTCGGCCCCGCAGACCTCACAGGGCTCAGGGGAAGCTCAGGCAGGAGACCGCATAATGTTTCACATTGTGGTCATTGTATTGTGACCACGAGAGCAAAACAGAGCTCCGTGAAGACAGTTGACCCCCCTTAGGTTGGTCAAGCCTTCTTCCTTTTTCCGAAGGGCCCTATTTCACCTTGTGCTCACAAAATCCCTGGAAAGAAGGGAGGCCAGAGGTGAGGGGTGTTCTCTGTGTGTGACCTGCCGGGGGGTCTGCTTTCGAGAACGTGCCCTGTGGGTGCACACAGGGAGGCACGAGGGGAGCCTTCTGGAGCCTGCCCGTGCCGGTAAATGCCCCCGTCTCACTGACCACGTGTCTTGGTAAGTAAGGTGAGGGGTGGCAGGCCCGGGGCACCTGCTGGCTCAGCGTGTCCCTTCCCACCTGCAGACTTTGCACATACTGTTCCCCGTGCCTGCAACCCTCTTCCACTGTGTTAGCTTCCTGTCACTGCTGTAACAAACTGCTACAGGCCTCATGACTTAAAATGACACACATTTATTACTTTCCGGTTCTGGAGGTCAGGGTCTCACTAGGCTAAAGTTAAGGCATTTCTTTCCGGAGGCTGGAGGCGAGATCTGGGTTCTGGGCTCTTTCAGCTTCTAGAGGCCTTCTTCCCTCACCTTCGGAGCCAGGAACGCTGCATCTCTCTGGCCCTCTTTCCGTAGTCACATCTCCCTCTGAACGGCCAGAAAGATGCTCTGCTTTGAGGGGCTCATGTGATTACAGCGTCCTTACCGACTACCCCCAGATAAACGGGGATAATCCCCCGTCTAGAGATTCTTAACCTTAATCGCATCTGCAAAGTCCCTTGTGCCACGCGAGGAAACGTAGTCACAGGTTTTGGGGCTTAGAACTTGGACATCTTGGGGAGCCGTTATTCTGTCTATGATGACTGCTTCTTCTTACCTTGACCTCTCCCACTCATTCGGTGATTTATTGAGTACATTTGGGGTGCCACCGTACTGGGGAACACAGCGGCGATCAGGACAAACGCAGCCTCTGCCAAATGGACCTCCCAGACTGGTGGGTCTCAGTATAGACGATCACTGCCTCCAGGAAGCCCTCCCTGACTATCCGAGGGGCTCCTAGGCCTCTGTGCTCCCCCTAGCCCAGTGCCATCATCTTGTAAAGTCAACAGCCCATCTCTTCAACTGGATTCCTTAAGGTCAGGGAGTGTGTCTCATTCACTTCCGTAGTGCCAGGGCCCCCGTCTGGCGCAGAGCGGGCCCTGAGGACACATGAGTTGAATGGGGGAACCTGGGCTTCATCCCGGCTTCACTGCTTCCTGGCTGTGTGATCTTGGACAATCCCTTTGCCTCTCTCAGCCCAGTTTTGCCATTTCTAAAGTGGCTATACACAGCAGCACCAGGCTTCAGGCGTTGTTGCAAGAATTAAACCAGGCGAGGTTCATCCTGCACACAGTAGGTGTTTAACAGTTTCTTTGTGTCTTTGTCTTGTGCCACGGAGGCGGATTCTGAGTTAGGTGACTGTTTGGGATGGATCCCAGGCCTCAGATTTCTCCATCAAAGAAGCAGGTCACAGGGGCATTCATCACGGCCTCAGCTAGGTGGTTGCAGGTGCCACCCCCCTGACCATAACTCCCCCAACAGAAGCACCAAATGCCCACCTTCAGAAGACCAGTTGCAAGCTTGAAGGCCACGTCTTCGCTGGATATGCAGCAAGCAAGACACATGAGGGGCGCCTGGGTGGCTCAGTCGGTTGAGCGTCCGACTTCGGCTCGGGTCATGATCTCGCAGTTTGTGGGTTCGAGCCCCGCGTGGGGCTCTGTGCTGACGGCTCGACCCCTGGAGCCTGCTTCCGATTCTGTGTCTCCTTCTCCCTCTGCCCCTCCCCCGCTCACGCTTCGTCTCACTCTGTTTCTCAAACATAA
Organism: Panthera uncia; assembly: GCF_023721935.1. NCBI lineage: Eukaryota > Metazoa > Chordata > Mammalia > Carnivora > Felidae > Panthera > Panthera uncia. The sequence continues at coordinate 67,482,926 of NW_026057586.1, forward strand.
ATAAATGTAAGGAAAGACGCATGAAAGATGAAACCCTACTATCTGCACACAGTGGGTGCTTTACATCCACATCATGTGTTCAGCGGAGAGTCTGGACTTGGGAGTCACGTAGAACCAGATTCAATGATTTGCTGACCTTGGGCAAGTCCCTTCGACTTCTCCGAACTTGATTTGGGGACAAGAGGACCTGCCTGCGAGGGAGAAATGAGATAAGGGAGAAGCGCCAGGCACGTGGTCTGGTCTGGAAAGGACCAGATCCTTGTGAGCGATGATGAGCGGAGAAAAACCCCCATCGCCGCTGAGGGGCGAGCCAGGAGACAGGGCCCCTGGAAATTACACAAGGTCAGTCTCTGATTTCCCGTAGCTTGGCGACTCCTACTCACCTCACAACTTTGGAAAATATTCTCTTAGCATTTGCAATTCTTGATCTGGGCCCAACACTGAAATTACTGCAGACTTTTTTCTTCTCCTCCTCCTCCTTTTTTGACAGCTTGAGCAAAAGGAGCTGTTTTTGAATTTCGGGAGGGGAAAAACACACGCGCACACATACACACACCAAACAGCATCGTTTTGCAGGACAAAATGTCCCCTGTGCTCCAGAGCGGGCGGCCCCAGCCCCGCTCCGGCTGGCCTCACAAACACTTAGTGTCACTGCAGGTTATGTAAGCGTGGTTTGGGCCTGCGAGGTTGGACGTGGCCTTGGGTTTTAAAAGGAGGCAGAGGAGTTTGGGTGAAGAGCCATTTGGCTCAAAAATAAATCCAGGAACTCAATGCAGGGGGAAAAAAAAAAGTCCTCAAGACTCTAATCGAGGGAATATTCAGATGTATAGTTTGGAGCGTCAAGAACTCCGAAAACTCGGGCCAGAGTTTGGCCAACGTGGCTTTCTCTGCCCCATCATGAGCATGCCTGACAGTAAGGGGCCAGGGAGTGCAGGGTGGGGTGGGGTCATAGTGTGACCCCTTCAGTGGGACCCCAGTACTCCTGGAAGGCAAACACCAATCCTTAGTATTTTCAAAAACTGTGCCTTTGTTCACTAAGTTTACATCCCTTCTGTCGGGGCCCCAGATGTAGTGATTCCTACTGGCCGGTGACACCAAGGCAAGTAAGCAAGATCTTTCATCCGGTCGGGGGAAAGCAAGAGATGTGGGGTGCCCGACTCATCCTGATTTGCCCGAGACCTGCCCTGTTTCAAAACTGAAAGGCTTGGGCGCCTGGCTGGCTCAGCCGGTGAAGCGTCCGACTTCGGCTCAGGTCATGACCTCGCGGTTCGTGAGTTCGAGCCCCACGCTGGGCTCGGTGCTGACAGCTTGGAGCCTGGAGCCTGCTTGGATTCTGTGTCCCCCCCCCCCCCCCCCCCGTCCCTCCTCCGCTCACACTCTGTCTCTTTCCCCCAAAAGGAAATAAACTTTAAAATTTTTTTAAAAAAATACTGAAAGGCTCACCTTTAAGGAAACCCCTCAATCCGGGGTAGCCGGGGGCCGGTGGTCACCCTACAAAAGGGAGTAATAACGATGACCAGCATAGAGTATCTTCTAAGTGCCCTTGTCGTGCTAAGGCTTTATAAAAACATTGTTGTACTTCATTCCCTCAGCTACCTCTTCAGGTAGATTATGCCCATTTTACAGACCAGGCAACTGAGACTCTGAGGGGGAAGTCAAACAGCAAGAGAGTGGAAGATCCTCAGGAGCTTTTATTAAAATCAGAGATCCCTGGGCCCCATCCCTAGAGAATCCAGCTCAGTGGTTGGGGGAATCTACATTTATAACACACCCTCCTAATGATTTTACAAGCAAGTAATTTCAATGTGCAAAGCTTGACGAAGCTCCCCTGGGAATGGCCTTGGAACTGAACACAGAAAGGTAAGTTCAATAGGGACAAGTATTCAAGCCAGAGGAACAGCATGAGGAAGAACATAAAGTTGTGGGGACTGATGAGTGTGTATCTGAATATAAGGCCCTTGAGGGACAGAGCAGGAGAGGAGACTGCTGTTGACAGACCCAGGTCCTTGAGCACCAGGCTAAGGAATCTGGACTTTATCCTGAAGGCACTGGGAGCCACGAGAGGGTTTAAAGAGTAGTAACAAGGTCAAATTTGTACTTTGGGAAGATGATTCCAGCTCCTATGCAGGAGTTACACTGGAAGGGGTTGTGACTGGGGTCAAGAGAACAGTTAGGAAGGAAGTAAAGAAACCGTGCTCAAACTGGCTTGGAAATGCATTGACTTACATAATTGCATTAGCTTCAGGCATGGCTGCATCCAGGTGCTCAATTTAGAAACCAGTCTCTCTCCCTGTCTTGCCTCCGTTCTGGTGTCTTTCCAGATAGACCCTCTCTCTTTGACAATAGGAGATCCCCCAGAAGCTCAAGGCTTGCCTCCTGTGGCTTAGCCACCCCACCAGAAAGAGTGTGTCTGTCCCATAGTACTTTCAGCCTAAGTCATAGTGTTACCACTTGCTGGCTCTCATAGGCCCATTTTTCAACCAATCACAGTGGTCTCTCATTGGCCAGGTCTACACAAAGGCCCACACTTGGATTGAGGGAGTGGGATCGGCCCCACCCCAAATCCACAGTCTGGGATGGGAGGGAGACTGGTCCCCAAAGGAAAATCTGGATTCTGTTTTCCAGGAACCTTGATCATGACCTATGAGGGGCTAGAAATGGATCCCACTGGATTACCATCCCCATTTCCCTCAAGTGGAAACAGAGAGGTAAAGCCTCAAGCCACCTCTGGCCTAGAGCCGGGTTTGAACAGAGCCTGGAAGGCCCCAGAACAAATGGCTTCGTGTGGGAGACATGAAGGAAAGGGCCACAGGTCGGTGGAGCTGAGGTGCTGGGAAGCATGTGATACCCGAGGGACTGGTGGCCCAGGCACAGATGCACCTCGACACGCAGAGCTGTGGGGTCCTTGCGACAGGAACAGGGGAGCAAAACAGCGCTGGGCGCCCCCTCACGGCCCAGCACAGCATGACATGCACTGTGAGGTCGTTGCCCCTGAACCCTGGGCCCCCTCCCTTGGGCCGTGAGCTCCAGGAAGGCAGGGACCGTGTTGCCTGTGTCCTCAGCACGCGCCCGGCGCACCGTGAGGCCCAAAGAATAGTTGTCAGATCAACGGGCGGCTGCCCTAATGGTCTTGCACACCTCGGGCACGGGAGGCTCACTGCCACGCGAGACAGTCTGTCCCTTGGTTGAACAGCCCTGCTAGAAACACCACCCTCAACCCCCCGCAAAATGGCAAAATGACAGCAAGATTCAGGGATCTCCCACTTTGGATTTGCTCCTCAGGAGAGAATTCGAAAGTAGCAAAGTCAAATGATCCACACGAAGATACTCGTTCCGGTGGTGGCGTCAAGATTGTGTGCATGCATGAGTGTGTGTGTGTGCGTGTGTGTGAGAGAGTACGCGGGTGTATATGTGTGAGTGTGCGTATATGGATGAGCATGTGTGGGTGAGTGTGTGTGTGTGCTTTAGTTACTCCTGAAACACCACCGAACGGACCCGCTAGTAACCATGAAAAAACGTGAGCCACGAGGGGCGCCTGGGCGGCTCCGTCGGTTAAGCGTCTGGCTCCTGATTTCGGCTCAGGTCATGATCTCACAGCTCGGGGGTTCGAGCCCCGCGTCCGGCTCTGTGCTGACAGCTCAGAGCCCTGGAGCCTGCTTCGGATTCTGTGTCTCCCTCTCTCTCTGCCCCTTCCCTACTCATGCTCTCTCTGTCCTTCAAAAATTGAATAAACGTTAAAAAAATTTAATGTACTAAAAAGTGGGAAAAACATAAAAATCACCTCAAACCCAGGCACCTGGGTGGCTGAGTGGTTAAGCGTCTGACTTTGGCTCAGGTCATGATCTCATGGCTCATGAGTTCGAGACCTGTGTCGGGCTCTGTGCTGACAGCTTGGAGCCTGGAGCCTGCTTCGGATTCTGTGTCTCCCTCTCTCTCTCTGCCCCTAACCCACTCGCATTCTGTCTCTGTCTCTCTCAAAAATAAACAAACGTTTAAAAAAAAAAATGAAGTTTCTTTACGTTTACATTCCCTCATCCCATAGGTACTGTTATTCCCATTTCAGAGATGAGGAGACTGAGGCCAGGGAGGAGAAGCCATTCTGCACGTGGTGCTGCAGGGACGGACTGAGCAGCTGACCCTGAGTGGGTACCTTGAGCCATCCCCGGGGCCCGGGCCAGCCCCTTCTGCAGCCCTCCTGAGAGCTGAAGACAAAACTCTTGCCTCTGGGGCCCTCTCTTCTCCTTGCCGACCATTCCTGCACCCTCGCTCCACCCCCCCACCCTCCGCCCTGCACCCCCCTGCCCCGAGACTCGGTCCCAAGTCTCCCATGGCAGACCACACAGAGCACGGCCGGAGAAGGCTCTGCAACAGGCAAGACTGGCCTGGAAAATGTCCACACCGCCGCAGCCTGACTTCTGCATGAATCTAGAGAACAAAGGCCCCTGTGCCCACTTGGGCCGCACCGCCAGGCGAGCAGACAGAGCAAAAGTGTCAGGGCCGCCCGGGGTGGCCATCTGCTCTCTAGTACAGAATTAAATCTGACCCGGCAATTATGACTTTGAGGGCGGCGACGGCCTCAGAACCGTGGCGCGTCCCCGGGCACCAGGCTCAGCGGGGAGTTCTAGGGTGTCACCCGCCAGCTAGGCAAAGAGACCCTTCTTCTAAGGGGAAGAAGTAACTTCTGTCTGCAGACAGGGCTGGCTTTGCCAGGCTATGCACTCAGATAATCCTATTTACCCTCCCTGACAGCTCATCGCGATACGTGGTTGTCTCCGTTTCACACAGGAGGAAACTGAAAAACAGCGTGTGGGCAGCGTCACCAGACCGGTAAGAGTCAGAGCTGGGCTTTGAATGAGCGCCCCGCCCCCCGCTTCTTCCCGCACCAGCCCCAAACATGACCCTTCCCTCCAGCTCTGATCTGCACGGCAGAAACGAACACAACTCACTTCTCTCACCCCTCCCAGCCCCAAGTTCTTTGCTTTTGAGTCACTCTTTCAGGATCTTTCTTTAGACATAAGCCCCCTCCTCAGATACTCACTCAACGTACATCCGTGGAATGATGACTGTACTGCCAGAATCTGCACGGAGGTAAGGAAGGCGGTGTGAATAAAAGAGACAGCCTCTGCCTTCATGGGGTTCATAGACTAAATGGAGAGGCAACATTCAACAAGCACAAGGAGCTGGCAGTCAGCCAAGCACATGGCAAGGAGGGTACATGACGCCATGAGAATGTGGGGCCACAGATGGCTTCCCTGAGGAAGTGCCACATGGGCTAAGAGCTGAAGGTCCTGGGAGGTGATAAAGAAAGAAGGAAACAGTACTGTAGGCAGTAGAAACAGTATGTGCAAAGGCCCTGTGGTAGGACCCAAAAGGTCAGTGTGATAGGAGCCTAGAAAATGTCAAGGAAATAAAATTAATTTTGACTAAGGGCGCCTGGGTGGCTCAGTCGGTTAAGCGTCTGACTCTTGATTTTGGCTCAGGTCATGATCTTGCAGTTCATGAGTTGGAGCCCTGCGCGGATAGCACGAAGCCTACTTGGGATTCTCTCACTCCCTGTCTCTCTCAAAATAATAAACATTTAATTAAGTACTTAATTAATTAATGAGTAAGTTTTGATTAGCTCCTAACACCAGTGGTTCCAGCTAACGTTTGCCGTGTGGCCGCTGCACACTGACCCTGAGCTTCCTGTACCTGATCCCTTTAAATCTTTACAACACTTCCATGGGGAGGGTATTTCCCTCCTATCTTTCAGATAAAGGGAAATGGAAACTCAGACACCGAGAGTCCCCAAAGCTGGCCTTCGACCCCACCTGCGTCCTCAGCCCGCACAGTTGGGGGGGGGCGGTTATTCTGTACTCGGCTCTGTGTGAGGTATTTTATTTATTACACATTATTTCGATGCCTCCTTTCAGCAACCCGTGACACAGAGAACTTTATCACCCCCATCGCGCAGATGAGACAAGTGAGGCTCAGACAGGGCATGGGACCCGTCCAAGGTCACAGAGCGGGAAAGCCACAGAGCTGGGATCCAAACCCAGGTGAGCTGAGCCCCGAGCAGAGTTGCAGTAACTTCTAAGTGTCTGTGAGGGCCGGCACAGGCCTCACCCCGACGTCAGCCCCACCCCTGCACACAGAAGCACATCGGATTCCTCGTCTTTTTGCCACTGTGGCTGTGTCTGCACCCTCGGCAGATCCTTGGGCTGAGCGGCACCCCCGCTCCAGAACCGGCCATCCTGTGCAGTGGTCCGCCGACGGTTGTCTCAGGGCCTGGCCCCCCTCTCGTCCTCCTGGTGGGTCTCCTGGATTTTCATTCGATTCCTTTGACACCCCCAACGCTGGCCAGCCGCTAGACATTCTCAGTCTGGGTTCCTCCAAAAGCAGACCCCGAGGCAGGGATTTGGGGGTCAGCACCTTGTCTGGCAGGTGGTCCAGGAAGTAGAACAGGAGCGGGGAGCGGGGACGTGAGAGAAGAGGAACGCCGATGAATGATGCGTTAAGGCGTGGGGTACCACTGTGGGGGGGGGCCCTCTGGGAGGTTGTACAGATGAGACTCGCGGTGCCCCGCCTGAGAGACAAGGGAGCTGGGGTATTTATCCCCCAAGGCCCATCCTGCTCTGACGAAGGCTGCTCCTGGGGTGGGGCCGGGGCGGGTGGTTAACTGCACGGCGTGTCCAGCCAGCCTGCTCGCTCACCTGGCCAGAGAGTGCAGCCGCCGTGTGCAGGTGACCTCCCGGGTGGGCCAGGACACGTTGGCAGGGCATCGATTACAGGAATCGTAAGTTTCTGTAAACTTGAAACTTCTGTAAACTTCCGGAAACCTGAGTCATCGATTACGGCCATCTAGTCCGGCAGGCAGCAAACGTTTCTCGGACCTCCATGTGCCTGGCGGTGCTATGCTCGCCAGCCTGGTACGGTAGAAACCATCAAGTGCCCACCATGCGTCACGCACCAAGCTGAAAATTCAAACGCGCTGTCTTCAAATTAACGGGTGCGCGCGTAAGCATCCAAAAAACCCACTTCGCCAGATTTTACATCCCTTGCTGGCTGGCCTTGGAAACTCGGGTGTGAGAATCACCTCGGAGCCTCAGTTCTTCCATCCATAAAACGGGCACGAAATCAGCGTTCGTTTCATAGGGCTGTGGAGACGATTAAACCGGAGAGTTCCTGGAGGCACAGAGGCAGCACGCCGTCACCCGTGGTGATGCTTCTCTTTCTTTTTTGTTTCTTCTTAGCACCGTATTTCACCAAATCTGGGACATGATCGGTTGTAAACCACATCCCAATTTTACAGCTATTAAAATGCAGAGTTGGCGGGGGGTGGGGGGGGGGTGGGGGGCGGGGTCGGGGGGAGGATTTCTTAGAACTGACAGAAGACAGCCTTATTCCTGTTTTCCCTATCCGGGCACGGAGACTCGGGGCAGGGATAGAATACGCCTGTTTTCCCCCCGCTACGTTCCCCACTTCCTGGCCCAGGACGGGGTCCCCGCCAGGCCACCCGGGTGTCAGGTTCAGGCAGATTTCGCCGTTAATGCCACGTTGCATGAGCCGACTCAACCCTTTGCAAGCCGTGGATTAACTTATTTTACTGCTGTGTCAAAGAGAAGCAGGAGTCTGGAGCAATTACGCTGATTGGGGACCCCACCCACCCGACACTCTCCTCCTGGCCTCTGCCAAGATGACTCAGCCCGAATTATCCTCCTAATTGTCTCAACCTGTGTGGACTCCCAGCTGGGGCCCTCCTTCCCCCAAACGCACAGAGCCAGTCCTTGAGGGCTGCAGACAGGAGGAAAGATCTGCCGTCTCTGAAATGGAATGTGGACTTCCAGGCCCTTCCAGCGTTCTTACAAACCCAGTCGGTTTTCGCTTCCCTCCGCCTTCCGTCCACCCACCCCTCTGCATGCGTGCCTGGGTGTCAGCGGCCTTTATGAGAGTTCCTGCTTGGAACAGAGGACCTCTCCCTTCGGGCATCCCCGCTTCTCCACCCCTGACCCTTGCCTTACGTTTGGTGACCTAAGGAAGGGGGAGCATTCGATTTGAATCCCCCTTGAGGGGAGGGATGATCTTGCATTGACGTTTGGATCCCACCCAGCAGAGCTAGTGGCACAGAGAAGCTATTTTCGAGACACGCGGGTCGGATAAAGAGAAGGAAAAAAAAAAAAAAAAGCAAAAACCCAACCAAGAACCAAGGGGAAACTTGAGTCATGGCCAGGGAAAAGGAGACCTCCAAGGAATGGGGTGCTACAGCTGACCAGATTCCTGTAGCAGACCGAACAGCAAAAGCAACAGACACAACAGCCAGAACAGGCCGACGCAGCAGTGTTCCGTGCAAATTAAGGGATCAGCAGAATCTCACAGGAAGACAGGAGGAGGACCCACTAGGAGGTGGGTTTTTATATTCAGGATTCCGTAAAGCATCTTTTTTTTTTTTTTTTTTTGGCCAAGAAAACTCCCCTACGTTGGTTTTATGAATGCACAAGTCTTGGGAATTGAACAGGTATTCAATCCCCACAGAGGAGGCAGACTGAGGCTCATGGAAGCCAGGCCCGGACTGTGCCACCGTAGGCTGGGGGACATTGGGAGCCTGACTTATTTTTGAATATATTTTTTTAAATGTCTGTTGATTTATTTTGCGAGGCAGGGAGGGGCAGAGAGAGAGGGAGGGAGAGAGAATCCCAAGCAGGCTCCATGCTGTCATCACAGAGCCCGAGCCGATATCAAGAGTTGGGTGCTTAACTGACTGAGCCACCCGGGGGGCCCCTTTTGAACATTTTTCTTTAGGTAATCTCTATACCCAATGCGGGGCTCACCTCAGTGACTTATTTTTGATTGACAGGTGCACAGGAATTAATGGATTCCCTCAAGGACACTCATCCAGGAGTACTCGACATTATCATCAGTCTGGACAGAACCTCCCCACCAATCCATTCCCCTTCCTGCTACCACAGAAATGGGCCATCACATTTTTAATGTAGTTGCCTCCTTCCAGGACACCTGTCACCCGTTTATGTACACGTTTATGTATCCAAGAACAAAGAAGGATGCCTTGAGTAGGTAGTTTTAAAAAAAAATTTTTTTTTTTAACGTTTATTTATTTTTGAGACAGAGAGAGACAGAGCACGAACAGGGGAGGGGCAGAGAGAGAGGGAGACACAGAATCGGAAGCAGGCTCCAGGCTCTGAGCCATCAGCCCAGAGCCTGACGCGGGGCTCGAACTCACGGACCGCGAGATCGTGACCTGAGCCGAAGTCGGACGCCCAACCGACTGAGCCACCCAGGTGCCCCTTAAATTTTTTTTTTTAACATTTATTCATTTTTGAGAGAGAGACAGAGCGCAAGTAGGGGGAGGGGCAGAGAGAAGGAGACACAGAATCCGAAGTAGGCTCCAGGCTCTGAGCTGTCAGCACAGAGCCCGACGCGGGGCTCGAACTCACGGACCTCGAGATCATGACCCGAGCCGAAGTCGGACGCTTAACCAACTGAGCCACCCAGGCGCCCCGAGTAGGTAGTTTTTAAATGAACGTAAGAGACATCATCTTCTCATCATTGTTGCATTTTTTTTCTCCATCAATACTAGTTTTCAAGATTCATCCTTGCTGGAAAGTATAGAGGCAGCTCCCTTTTAACTCCTTTTTTTTATAACTCCTCCTTTTAACTACCGTATAATATTCCATCGCGTGACCACCCCCTACGTTATCTGTCCATTTCCCCACGGATGGACATGTAGGTTATTTCTAAGCCTGCCTTGCTAGACACTTCCGTTACTTTCTTTAGTTATCTGTTCTATAAAAATGAGGTACCACAGATGACTTCCAACTTTCCATGACCTGGCCGCCTGCAGCACAGACCTCACCTCTCGAAAGTTCACGGTCCAATGGGAGAGATGGGACTTGCAGACTTGTACATACGAAAAAGGAATTTCACTGCACAGCGGAACGGGGTGCCAAATACGTGTCTTAATTCTCATCTCTGCCGTCAGTCTCTAAACTTCTTCCCACCCTGAGAAAGCTGTCCACGGTGCCCAGCCCTCCTGGAAGAACGAACAAGGCCAGTGAGTGGTCTGGCACTGGGTGGGGGTGGGGCGGGGTGGGGTGCAGCTCCGCTGATTTCGTAGGGAGGCCCTGCCTGGTCCATCAATAACAGCCCGGGCTGGGCAACTTCCTGCCCCAGACTAGCAGGACGCATCTCACATCACGCAGCGGGAGTCCTCTCCTTGTTATTTACGTTGGCTGCAAAATCCAGGAAATCGCCACTGGATATATAGCCCAATGTCTCAGGATTAAATCCTGTTAGTATGAATCTCATTCCCCAGCACTCCCCTGGGATCCAGACCACGGGGCCCGCCCGATGGTGGATCCAGGTTTGTTGTTACAGGGGAAAAAGAAAGAAACCAGAGCCCAGGTCGAGGAAGCTCAGAATCGGATGTACGGCCTGGTGAAAGCAGTGCCATATGCTTAATTGTGCTCCAATTACACAGAATGCTCCAGAATCGCTGCTCTGGGGTAGAGAGATGCTAATGGCCATCATTACATTTGGACAGCCCCGTTCGGTTATATTGTGATCTTTGCAACCACCGTGTGGTTCACTGAGAGTCGCCAGCCTAGTGTAACATGGGAGAAACGTTTGCATTTGCAAATGCGTCCTGAGAACCTTATACAAACCACACCTGGCTCCGGGAACTGAGGATAGGGAAAAATGGACGCTCGTGGAACCTCTAGTCCAGCTGGGAGAGACGAGCAGTATACACACACACGCATAAGGGCTGTGAAGGATAAAGAACTATGACACATAGGCACAGGGCCTGGTTTTATATGAGTTAGCCTGGGAAAGCCCCCTTGAAAAGGGAACATGAGCTGTGAGAGTGAAAGAGTGTTCCAGACAGCAGAAGCAGCCAGTGCAAAGGCCCTGAGGCGAGTTGCCTGGAGTGTTGGAGAAGCAGCCAGCAGGAGGCCAGTGTGGCTGGAGTGGAGCGAGGGAGAGGCCTAGGAGGGGTGAGGGCAGAAAGAGGGTCAGAGTAGAGGGAATCTGTACTTCCGTCTGAGTTACATGGCAGGGCTTTGAGCAGAGGAGGGATGTGACCTGTTTGATACTTAAAGAAGCCCTCTGGCTCCTCTGTGGGAGGGGAAGGGGCCAGATAGGAAGGTCTGGAGCAACCTCCCAGGAAGAAAGGATGGTGGCTGGGCCAGGTCAGCGTCGTCGTGACGGACGAGGTTCAGAAGGGTCGGGATTCTGGACCTATTTTGAAGGTGGAGCCCACACAATCTGAAGTGGAGAGGGAGAGACGCACTTGACCCAGTCAGGGAGTGGGGCGTTGAGCCAGGTCTCCTCTTTGGCTGTTCCAGCTTCTTTCCACTGCAGCCTGTCGCTGGGGCCTTGATGCACTTGAACAAGCACGCTCACGGGTTCGCACAGGCGGGTTCAATCCCGGAAGGTGATCGCCTGGCTCCTAGAGTCGCAGACTCTACTCTTTGCATCGGCTCCCTCTTGCCAGCTTGATCCCGAGCAGGCTGTGGGACCAGGATCCTGAGGCTAGGGCGGCCTGCTCACAGACAAAACCCCATGCAAACAACCCTTTGTGTTTGCACCACAATCCAGAGAAGAGGAGAGCCTTTCCATCTTTATCGGACAGAGGAGGTGGCAGGTCTGTTACCCTGAGGCACCCGGGCAACTTGGAGTAACACGGGGGGGGGGGGGGGGGGCCGGGGGGGGGGGGGGGGGGGGGGGGGGGGGTGTGGGGGGGGGGGGGGGGGGGCGCTCAGGTGATGGGGAGGTCACGTGGCTGGGCTCTGCCCGTGGAGGAGTGAAGGATCCTGGTGCTGAGATCCTGCTGGGGCCAGATACTAGTTCCCACGCCTTTCCCCTTGGCTCAGCTTATTTTCTGGGCCCCCTGGCCCCTGCTCCCCACAACCCCCACCCGGCTCCCCAGCCTGGAGATCTCACACATGAGTAAGTCTTCGTGCACAGCTGTGATTATCTGGGGAGACGCAGACTTAAAACATTTGAAGGCACTCAGGGATGTCGAGTGGTGACAATCAGGTACAAGGCATCCGGCCTCTTGTTCATTCTGCCTACAGAAGCTCCCAGGACGATCAAGGAAGAAAGCGCAATCTCGTCTTAGAACGTTCACAGTTCCACTCCATTCCATTTTAGAATTTCTTAGATCTAATTCCTTATTTGTTCCATCTTGGGACTTCTAAGGTTTTCATTCCCTTAAAACAAAAAAAATTCCTAGATCTAATTCCTGCCCTAACTAGAATGTCCTTGATCTCATTTCTAATCAAGTCCATCCCAGAACTTTGGAAAAGTACGTGGGAAACAGGTCTGGGTCACTTTCCCTACCATGGCTATTTGCTTGTATCTAATTATTCCTCCAGTTTGTTTGGAGTGTCGACTGTAGGCCAGGCACAGAGCTGGGAACTAAGAATGCACAAGTGAACGGGGCAGAACCTCTTCTCCTGCGGGTCTCACGGCCGGCAGGGAGGCAAACACTCCACAGAAGTAAACGATGATGGTATCTGGTGCTAAATTCATGCAAAATGTCCTATAATCCACTCTGTGTCAGGCACACAAGCGAGAAAACATGGGCTCTGTGGGCACTTGGGGCTCCCTGCTCTGGTCCCCAAGTTCAGGTGGGCACCAGCATCACTGCTGGAAACTGATGCAAATGCAGGACCCTGGGCCTGAGACCTCAAAGGTTCTCATTCTGCAGGGCCAGGGTACGGCCCACGTAAGGTGACTGACTGTCCCCATTTGCCCAGACTTGAGGGTTTTCCCCGGGACGCAGGACTCCAGCACTAAACCAGCATAATTCTGAGCAAACTGGCACGGTTGGTCTCCCTCGGCCCAGGAGTCTGCATTTTTAAATCTTTTTTTTTTTTTTTTTTTTTGAAGTTTTTATTTTTGAAAGACAGAGAGAGACAGAGTGCAAGTGGGGGAGGGGCAGAGAGAGGAGGAGACACAGAATCCAAAACAGGCTCTAGGCTCTGAGCTGACAGCACAGAGCCCGACGCGGGGCTTGAACCCACAGACCGTGAGATCGTGACCTGAGCTGAAGTCAGACGCTCAACTGACTGAGCCACCCAGGCGCCCCCAGGAGTCTGCATTCTTATTTTATTTTTGTTTTTAATTTTTTTTATTAACATTTATTTATTTTTTGAGAGTCAGAGAGAGACAGAGCACGAGCAGGGGAGGTGCAGAGAGAGGGAGACACAGAATCGGAAGCAGGCTCCAGGCTCTGAGCTGTCAGCACAGAGCCCAACGCGGGGCTCCAACCCACACGAGATCATGACCCAAGCCGAAGTCAGTCGCCCAACCAACTGAGCCACCCAGGCGCCCCAGGAGTCTGCATTTTTAAAATGCAACCCCAGGTGATTGAGATGTTGGCGGTCCACAGGGTATCGTGGCAGCCGACCGGAGGCCCTGAGCCCCAGTCATCCCTGAGGTAGGTGGGGAGTTTGCACGGGCAAGGTTGGCTGGCCCGGGGGCAGGTAATCCAGGCACAGGAGCCAGTCTTGGGTGTAAAAGTGCCAGTGGGGTCTAAGCACCCCGAATCTGCTGACCTCGATCCCCTTCAGGCATTCCCAGCGTGGCAGGCTAATGTTGGGGAGAAGCAAAAATGAAAATGGACTGACGAGCCCAACTGGGCGGAGAAGACCGAGCTTGTCGATGAAGCTGAGCCAAATTTCCCGGCGGCCCCTAGCTGGGCACAGCTGAGCTATGGCTTCCGTGAGCTGCAGGATATTTGAAGTAAAGGCTCAACCTTGGAGAAGTATTAATGAAAATGTCACAGGCACTAAAGTCAAAGCAGATGCGAAGCCGGCTACACGGGCAGACATAGCTGATAAGAAACAGCCCGGGAGAGAACAAAACCTCTTGAGATTAGGTCAAGGGCAGACCCCCCCAAAAAAAAGAAAAAAAAAAAGACATCCGGGGGTCCCCCCATGGCAACTCGGAGGAAGGCTGTCGCTCCTATGAAACAAGCTGACATTTCTGTGCTGCTGTGTTATGTATCGACATCCCGACAGGGCAGCGTTCGGAGGCCTCCACATCGGCAAATAAATATTACGTCTCCATCTTCAGCTAAGCAGAGTTGTGGTGCATTCCTATTACTTCATGTGGATTAACCATCTGGAAGTTGAATCAAGCCACAGAGTAAAGAATGGGCTCCAATTCTGCATTCACCAAAATAAGCCGTACTAGTCTCAATTTATGGCAGATGGTTATGCAGTCTCAGCGGGCCAAAAAATCTCTCTGCAAAAGAATAAAGTTTATGCCAATTACTGTAATAGGAACCAGCACAACAACTGCGTGGGGTTGACTAAGATCGCAGATATCGTCGTACAGCACATAAACCACGGGGGGCCGGGGGAACGATGGGGACCCAGTTAATTCATTAAGATAACGCGAGAGAAATGAGGAGCAGAGTTAGTCATAAAACAGAAATATTTCCTCGCCAAGGATGGGAGGGGATCGGGGTGGAAGGGGCCTCAGCCGTGCTGCGGGCAGGGGCAGGGGAACGGTGGACGGTCAGTGGTGAAGGGAGACCGTGTGGCTGCTCCACACAAAAGGCACGGGAGGAGAGGGGTTGAATCGGGGCTCCTCGGCTCCTTTCACTCCAAACAGATCTGTGGAGCATGGGACTGCGCGGTGCGCAGGCCCGGAGACCACAACAGTGGCGGGTGCCCCTGGCACCTGCCCTTAGGGATGCTGGCCTCGTCGGGCGGTCAGGGGAAGCGTCTTTGAGGACCTGGACCCCGGGCTGAGGTGGAAGAAGGAAGGGGGGAAGGGAAGGGACTCCAGGCCTAGAGGACACCGTGGGCTTTGCTCACGAGATGCCGGACCACGGAGGCGAGAGGCCAGGATGGATGGGGTGGCCAGGCCCGACACGCAGGGCCTCTCGGGCACAGGGAGGAGGTTTGGCTCTGTCCTCAAAGCAAAGATGGGATGACGCAATCAACCTTCCTTTTGGAGCGAGCCCTTCCTGCAGGAAGTGCCGACTCTTTTCAGCTGAGGGCAGCTTCTTGACCTGTGTGTGCCCTAGTGTCCTCAAGGATCGGGAAATGTGAGAACGCCCCACTCTCCCCAGGGGCGGTGTCAGGGTGCAAGTGTGGGCCGCGGCAGGGGATGTGCAGGTGGAGGAGAGGCCCGCTCTCTCCCCCCATGAATGGCCCTGCCTGGGCAAAATGCTGCCGGGGCCGGCACCTGATCAGAGACCAACCTCCACCCAATCAGCACTCCTAACATGGGAAACTTTTGTGCCCTAATGAAGGCTGGAGAAAGGATTAGGCGGCTGGTTTGGGGGCACATCAGGCTACAAAAGGAAGTTGCTTGTCTCCTAAAAAATGTTAGTTCAGCTTTTGTACTTGCTTTTAAAAGAGTGCTGCTGGCTTAGAGAATGTGGACATTTGGGGCTGAAAATAAGGTGACCAACTGTCCTAACTAAAGCGCAGGGCAAACGAAGTCCTGGGCAAACTAAGCCCAGGACTGTCCCAGTCCAGCCTCCCAGGAAACTCCTCTCTCCTGGGTGAACGGGGATGGGCTGGTCGCCCTCACTGACTAGTAGGAGACCGATGAAGGGGTAAATCCGATGCTGCAGAGACTTTCACCCATTACTTACACATTTCCTGTCTCATGGCCACACTCCATGCTGGTGTTAGTACCCCAACCTTCACGGGCAGGACGCAGAGGCTCAGGGGGGCCGAGACTCCTCACTGGCCCGTTGCGGTAAGCAGACGTGGCCGACTCGGAACACAGGCGTCGGGCGCCGAAACCCCCTGTCCGGCGTGGCCTCTCGGAGAGACAGCAGCAGCGACCATTAGTAAAACCCAATGGCAGCGGTCGCGGTTGCCAAGCTCCACGTTCTCTGGGGAGGCTGACAAGGAAGGGAACAAAGTTCTTCGCAAGCAACAGTAATCCCCCTGTTCCTCGCCTGGCCAGACGACTCTTGCCGACTCACACAAAGGCCTGAGCAAACACAGGGGCTGCATCCTGGCCAAAAGGCCTGAGCAAACCAGCACTGCATCCTGGTGGCCCAGAGCCAGGGCTGGGCCGGGCTGTCCTCAGTCACCGGTAGAGCACCCCCAGACACACACACACACACACACACACACACACGGGGGCGGGAGAGCCCCGCCCGGGGGGGGGGGGGGGGGGGGGGGGTGAATTCCAGGGCGAGGGGGAGAAGCCCCCGCTGGAAGCCCGGGGCTCGCATGTGCGGGGAGCCCGCCAGCCGGAATGCAGGCGCTGACCTCAATCGCACAAGTGGAAAATCTGAGCCTGTCGGGCTCGGAAGGGGCCGGGAGGAATCCTGGAATCCTCCCCCACCCCCCCCAGACGGCTTTCTGGCACGCGCCTCGGAAGAGCAGTGAGCTCATGGACCACCAGATGATCTTATCCCCAGTGATAGAAGGCACTGCTGGGCATTCGCGGACGGGGAAGGGTTCTCGAGGCCTCGCGCGTTACAGAAAGAGTTTTCAGTAAGGTTCTCCCGTGAAGTGAAACACTGAAGACGGTTCAGGGGGTCGGGGCGGGGGAGAGCTACCCACAATCCCACCACGTTAACAAAACAACCCCGGTGGCTCCCTTCCAGATGTTCACAGGCCGAGAGATTTCCTGCAGCTGAGGAGTGATGGCAGCTCTGATTTCTCACCTCCACGTCGCAGACATTGTTTGTGTTTCCACACGCATTTCAGAATTATCACTAAATCTCTTCCACCACCCACCCCCCCGCACCCTCCGAGCACTCGGCGGTGGCATGGGTATGGAGAACCACAAACCCTCAATTTTCACAGCACCGTCACAGAAACCAAGCGGGAGGGCTGAGAGCGGGGGGGGGGGGGGG
>NW_026057586.1:67500162-67502868 GCF_023721935.1 Panthera uncia
AGCACTCGGCGGTGGCATGGGTATGGAGAACCACAAACCCTCAATTTTCACAGCACCGTCACAGAAACCCAGGGGGGGGGCTGGGGGGGGGGGGGGGGGGGGTGTGTGTCGGGAGGCGGGGGGATGGGGGTGAAGGACTTATAACCAGGAAGCCCTGCCTAAAGAGGCTGCCTCCCTTGGACATAAGGTGCAACATGGGAGCTGCCTGACACCCCAGACCCAGGGGGAAACCGGACATGGTCTAGGAAAAAACGTTTTCTCGGCTCTGGGCTCTGGGAAGAATCAGTTATGGAAGGGTGCTCCTAAGTGGTGTTTAAGAACAAAGAGTCCTCAGCAGAATTTCTATCATTATGGCGGCTCCCTCCCTCGACCTTTGGTAAATGCCACAGGCATGGGACTCGGCGGGTCCTGAAAGACAGGGGGCGGGATGGGCAGCGGTTAGGAGTGACTCCGGTGCAGCCCCCTGGGTTAGAACCCCGGCTCCGCCGGCCACCTCCAGCCCCCCCACCTGTTTGTGTAAATAAAGTTTTATTGGAACCCCACCACACTCACCCGTTTACATTACGTCTAAGGCTACCTCCGTGCTACAAAGGCAGACTTGAGTAGCTGCGACAGAGTCTGCGTGGCCCCAAAAGTCCAACGTATTTACCATACGGCCCTTTAGGGAGAAGGTTTGCCAACGCCTCATCTAAAGAAAGGAACGAGGGGGCCTGTGCGTGGTCTGTGCGTGGCTGTTCGGGGCCCGATTCTAAGCCTCCCTCCGGCCTTGCTTGGGAGAAGTCTCTTGTCCTTACACGGTGCCTCTCTGGGAATGACATTTTGGAGCGACGGCTACAAAACACTCACAGAACCTCTTGGTAAGGCTGAGTTGTTTCAGGGCTTCCCAGGCCATGGGAAAAGGGAGTCAGCGTTGCGACAACATGCCATCAGTATTCCAGGCTGCAGGGAGCCAGCGTGCAACGGGATGCCCAGAGGCGAAGCTTTTGTTTAGCACATACATTAATAAACACTGTAAGCCACTCCTCCGTTCCACTTCATGAACCTCCCTCAGTCTGCAGCGCGAGGCAATTCTGCCATCGACTGATTAGCAGGTGGTGTCAGAATATATGAAGGGATCAACGAGGCAGAGGCATGTCACGGTGCTTTACTGCTTCTCAGAAATTCCAGGAGTAAACAGAGTCGACCCAAGGTCGAGTATCACGGACTCTGGGAAACAGGGCTGATTCTCTGGGCAAGGGCCCGGCTTTACCGCGCCCCATTAGGGGGTCACGAAGCCAAGCTCTGGTTAACCTGTCCGCAGTGGTATCCAGAGAGCCAAATCTCAATCACGGAAAACGTGGAGGGCATCTATGAGCTTCTCCAGGGGTGTAGCATTTAGCTTAGCGGCCACAGATGGTATTTCCGGGACGACAGACGACAGACAGTGACGTTAAAACATGCCAGTTGAGAAGTTTAGCTAAGCAGCATTATCTTCGCTGTATCCCGAACACCAACAGCTTTTGTTAGCCCGTCATAGCTCTGCCCTTCAGCTTTCAGTTGGTACTGGTTGGGAGTCTGACGGCAAACAACAGCAACTGTCTTCCCAGGCTGAGCTCTTTCTGTGGACGACATCCACACTACGCAGAGCAGACAGCAGCTCAGTCCCTTCCACCCGCACCTGACCATCCAACGGCCACGAGGCAGAGGAGTATCGTGGGCCCCACTTTACCAACAGCAGAATGAGCCTCTCGCTGGTCATGGGCTTTGGCTGCACTGGTCTCCTGGGCCTCTGGGAGCCACGCAGGTGTCGGAGCAGGGGTGCGGCACCGTCCGGGGTCTTCTGGAAAAGTCACGTCCAGCACAGCCTGATTAAGGGTATGCGTCTGCGCTCTAGACCAGAGCTTGGCAAACTACGGTGTCAGCGGCCAAATCCAGCCGGCTGCCTATTTGTGTAAGTAAAGTTTTGTCAGAACAGACACACAGATTTGTTTACAGACTGCCCGTGGCCGTTTCTGCGTTGCCAGGGCAGAGGAGAATGGCTGTGATACGCCGCATGAGCCTGTAACGCCTAAAATGGTCACCACCCAGCCTTTTGCAGAAAGCTGACGGACCCCTGCGCTAGATAAGAGGGTGGCTCATCAGAGCACAGCCTGGACTAGGCCGTATGAGAGGAGCAGGATTTCACAGGCGTTTGTGAGCACTTTTGAGACTCGGTGACCAACTAGGGTCCCTGGCTCGGGCAGCGCCGTCAGTGATGCAGGTCACGGACAGAAGAGCATACGTCTGGGAAGAGGAGGACAGACGCGGATTTGGCCGAAGACTCCTGGAGGTGCAAGAGTCGACCAAAACTCCGGTTTAGAGGTCCAAAGAGAGGAGGAAACGTGGGCCTGGAGCTCCCTCCTCTGTCCTCTTGCCACACTCACTACCGTCAGCTTCCAGAGCTACCACCTCCTGTGGCAGCTAGCTGCCACACTTTCATTCTCCGAGGGCAGGAACCGGAGCGTATGGATTTGGGGGCTGCGCTCCCCTCCCCCCAAGGGCTCCAAAGGGACCCTTGCACAGGGCGGGCAGGCATCTGCTGTGGGCAGACTGGGCAGTCTCAGAGTCCGAGTTCTCACAGGGAAGGAGGCAACAAGGGACAGGGTGGGGCGGGGGACGGCTGTGGCCCCTGCCCGTGCTGAGGTCCCGAGCTAACCTGGGATGCAAACCATCCAGGCACAGAAGATG
>NW_026057586.1:67502878-67540954 GCF_023721935.1 Panthera uncia
AGGTCCCGAGCTAACCTGGGATGCAAACCATCCAGGCACAGAAGATGAAGCGTCAATTCCCCGATTAGGGCAGCGTGGATCCTGCAGGTGCCAAGCGAGGGGTGAGGACTGCTGCGGAGACCACGCCAGGGGGAAGGCTGGCTGCACGGAGACCAAGGGGTTTTCTCAGTGATCCCCCAGGAAGAGAGTGGGCATCTTCTCAGCTCTTGTTCCCTGTCCCTTGAACACGGGACACACCGGAGCCAAGCCAGAGAAAGGCGACCGGTGGGCAGCCGGCGCTTTTCAAGGCTTCCGTGACTCTCGGGCCGCCAGGGCTGGGAACCCCTGGTTTACATACACGAGGAAGCCAGGAAGCAGTGGAGGCAAGCAGTTCTGAATTCCTTAAACAACAGGCTGACGACATGGCACTTCCAGAAGGAAGAAAGGGCCGGGCATCAGAGCACCAGGGGCCTCCAGCTGCCGAGCACGGCTTCAAATGCTCAGCGTGGCCTCAGATGACACGGCCTTGTGAGAGGCAGCTCTGGAATAACTGCAATTTCTACTTTTTCCCCATCCAATCTGGTTGAAGAACTGGTTTTGAAGAGACCGGCTGTTGCTTAACGTTTCCAAGTCAGAGGACATAACCTCAAGTGACACTGGCGGGGTTCCCGGGAAGCACTCTGTCGGCAATAGATGCCCCGAGCTCGGAGGGACAATCTTCAACCTGTCCCCTAGCACCTTCCCTCCCTCCCCCGACCGCGGTAGTCTCCAAATCTACACTTGCCAGTGTGCACAACCTGAAAAAACTCAGAAGTCCCAACACACTGTAACATTCGGTGGCTCTCAGGATATCAGATCTCAG
This sequence comes from Panthera uncia, assembly GCF_023721935.1. Lineage (NCBI taxonomy): Eukaryota > Metazoa > Chordata > Mammalia > Carnivora > Felidae > Panthera > Panthera uncia. The sequence continues at coordinate 67,503,720 of NW_026057586.1, forward strand.
GGTCTAAGAACAGGCAGAACTTTCTCCTTCCAAACGGTCAAGAACAGGGAATCCCACACTGACCCCGTCGGTGCAGCTGCTGAGAGATGAACAGCGCAACCGTCAGTGAAGTGTCTCTTCCTTCCTCAGAGACAAGATGTCAGGAGGAGGCTGGGCTGCGAAACCATCCAGCTTAGCAAGTTGGCGAGGGGAGAGAGAGGTGAGCTTTGGAAAAGCCAGGTGTTGGGTCCACAGTGATTTCAGATCAACCAGGAGGGAAATGAACGGGAGGAGGAGGAAGCGATCACACCGAAGAGGGCGCACCACACGCTCGGGGATGCGACGCCTCAGCTGACCCTCAGCACTCTGCAGCTGGGCGCTCCAGGGCTCAGCGAGCGGCCGGGAGGGGTGCGCCTGACCCCAGGCCCGCTGTTGGCAGCACCGGCCCGGGAGCGGCACTCTGGGCTCCTCGGGCCCCGAGTGCCCGCCCAGCTGCCTTGAACCCGAACGTTTGCTTTGTCGTCTGTATGAAGCGGGCGAGGTCTAAGCGCTCTCTCCGTTATTGCACCGAGCTGTAATCAGCTGTGCACGCGCCTGTCTCCCACGCCGGGCTGTGGCGTTTACTCCCCTGGGGGCCTTCGCTGAGCCCTGCCGCTCAGCATCCTGAACGGCAGACCGCCCCACGAGTGCAGACACGAAGTCTGAGATAACACACTAAGAAGATCACCTCGGAAAAGAACATTCGGAAACATAACACTCTACATGCATCCATGCGTGTGGCCGGCCACCTCTGCTGACGCTGAGCGGCTCTAGAGTGTAAGGCGAGACCATGAGAAAAGAGCTGCGAGGCGTCCAGAAACAGGAGAGTGGAAATGGCGAAGTCCCGAGAGAGTTTGTGAAGCACTGCCCTGAACCGAAAAGCCGCCATCTTGAAACCATCAGACTCTGACGACAAAATCTTCACTGAGTGCTTTTGGAAATACTACGCGTTCTCCGTATTTATCCCCTTGAAATGTAATTTTTAAAGAACCTCGGAGACCAATAATAACCCTTCTTTAGTTTACTGCTTAGCTTTTAAAGGCAGAAAATTAAGAAACCAAACCTAACAGTTCAACGTGGCACAGGCACATTTCAAGAACGAGAGTTTGCAGTGAAAAATTAAAAAAAAAAAACCCGTATCTTTTCTTTATTTTTCCCAGAGTGGTAGTGCCGCAAATTAGAGAACTGTTGAGAAAACGGCAGAGAAGTGGTCCACGGTGGTCTGAACCAGACGGGGCATCAGGGAAACAACCACTCAAGCACACAAGTGGCATTTTGTGATCAAATTTATTTTTTGTTTAAATTTCATTTACTTTGTTTTACTGTAATTTACACAAGAGACTGCCAAGTAAACTAGATATTTTACATTCACCACGCATTCCCTCCAATCTCCACAGTTGTTAGAAAAACATTAGATCCATGCGCTGGGCTCTCATTTCCATGCGCGCCCCAGCTCCCGGTGATGCTACAGAGAGTTAAGTCCGTTAAAAGGAGAGGGCGAGACTCTTTATTTCACAAAATTAGCAATAATCTTCCTTGCACCAAACACTCTGCAGACAAAAATGATTATGCTTTGACAACACCTATCTTACAACAGTGCCCAGAGAGTAAACATCAGTCTTGATCCTGAGTACACGGAGGACATATGCAACGTGGGGTCCGTAGCCAAGGCTAACAGGGCATCGTGGGTGCGGCAGCGATCCTAAACACCCTGGTCCGAGTCACTGCCACCGCCTCGGTGGGGACACAGGGCGTGTGGGCAAACGAGAAGCGGGGCGGGCAGGACTGTCAGCAAATCAGATTACAAACTGATATGACCACAGGGGCCGGTGTGCTGTAGGAGGGACGAGAGGTTAAAGACGACAGTTTGCGACCGGAAGGCTTCAACAATATCATTCTAGTCAAGCTTCCAGGACTGACAGGAGAAAACGGGTTTGGACAGAGAAAGCTGATAAAAATCTTACCTAGCTTCGTTTCCTTTTTTAAAGAAGGAAGAAGAAGAAGGAAGAAGAAGGAAGAAGACAAGGTGGCCGCGGCTGCTAACCAGCATGTCCGTGACGCTTCCTCGTGATGGGTTCCGGTGGCGCCCTACTAGACAGCACCTCTAGTGAGGGCTAGGCCCTCAGCAGGGCCTCGGCCCAGGAAGGTGTGCTGTGCGGACAGGCCAGTGCTGCCCCCCCAGTTCCTCCCTCCCTCCCTGCTGTCTCAAAGGCGCCTTCTCTCTTAGGGTGTATTTCAATATGAAAAGAGCAAACCGTCATCACTATCTGCGTTCTACCTCGTAAGCTGTGAGGAATCGAGATCGTTTGCATAGTTTCCAAGCTCTAATTTCAGAAAACAGTCATTTTCCAGAAACAAGACTCTGCGGAAATGCTCTACTTCCAAGTTTTCCCGCAGCCTCTGCAAATGCTATTAATTTCTTCATCAATTCCTTTGCTTGCCCAACAGGAGCCTGAAAATCGTATAGTGTTTACTATAAATCACAAGCCGCCATCTCCATCTTTGCTAGGTTTGATGTAGAAAAATACTTGAAATTTAAAATACAAAAATCCAATAAAAACCGGAACTTTTTTCTTTTTAAACGATTTTTCCCTCAGGGCAAACAAGTTAAAAATTGGCAGGTAACTACACTCCTTACTAATAGACGTTGTCCAATTTGAATTTAAGATAATAACCATCCAGAAATAAATCGGTATAAATACATTCAGAGTTTACATTCCAGATTCATTGGAATACCAAAAGATGTTGAATAAATTTTTCTGTGGGAGTCTGTTGCTTATGAGACTAAAATAAAATTTTATAAGAGACGGATTTAAAAGAACAGAAAAGTAATAAAAGGCTATGTTGTGTGTGTATACACACACACACACACACACACACACACACACACACACACACATATTGGTCCACAATTCGACATTTATGAAACATACCAGCTAGTATTACATTGCAGTCAATTTGTCCATTAATGGTATTACTCTGATAATTATTAAAATCTGTTCCAGGTATATATATTGAAAATATTTTCTTTTGCATTCTTGCTGAAGATAGGTACAGTACTTTGGAGAAATTGTACTAATCCCTTCAGTATGTTTGTATGTACAAATATACACGTGTGTGTGTTTTGATCTGTAGCTCTACATGCGTCTTATATACAGCTACAGACATACACACACAAACATATACACACACGTGGTTGGGAATCTGTGCACGTGAGTACATAATCACAAGCACACGTCTGGGAAACGTCAACACTGCAAGATACTGGTCAGATTCTTCTTCACTCATCACTGGCTGCACTTGTTCCCCTCACTTGACCTTGATTACGTAACTGTAAGAAAAGCGAAAGACAGTGCCATGTGTTAAAATACAGAGACACACCAAAAAATGTTATCATCTTGTCGCACATTCTCCAGGGGGGGGGGGGTGGGGGGGGGATCCTCAACATGGTAAAACTTCTGGCAGAAAATGTACCCCATATACTACATTTTAAAACTCTAATCTCTTGGAGATTTGGTCTTACTAATGGTATAACATCTTGTTTCATCAGAGGGAAAATAAATTGCAAGTGGAAATAAGTCACAGAACTTAGAACTTAACAAAAGTAACCGTAACTTAATTTTTTTTTTTTTTTTAAATGAACACTGAATTTAAACAAAGGGCTCTGGAGGAATCCTGGCAGAGTTCGTTCATTCTTATTCGTACGACTACTTCTGTTCATGACTGAATACTTCATTTCTCCCGTGTTCAATAACTCGATAATTCGAGAGCAGGGAGCCCATGTGAGGGGGCAGCAAAGAGCCACAGTGAGTGAGGAGAGTGTTTTAATCTTGTTCTTTTCCTCAATAAACATTATAGTTCAATAGTAACAACTGATGATTTGTGTTTACTCACACTAGTTTCAGTACGTGGGGGAGATTTTGAGGCTCTTTTCTCCCCTTTGAGGAAAATCTCTTCTCTGGGTGTATAGATTTGTGTTAGGGTTAAAATAAGGCCGTAGAAATATTTTATATTACAGTGAAAACCAAAGTGTATTTATACATATTAAAGCTAACTATAAAGGTTAACTAAAGATTCAACATGATGGAAGACATCCAGATGTTCAGAAAAAATTTCAGCTACAAGGAATCACCGAGGTTGGCCTTTATGGTATGGGACGAAGGAGCTCTGGTTTAAAATGTTTTTACATATTTCCTTACTAACCACATATGATCCTATTGAGAAATAGGTCGATTAAGTGGCCATCAATGAAAACTCAGCTGGCTTCTAGGATAACACTACGGTATGCCGGGCAGCTGGTGTGTGTCTGACCCTAACACTAAGAACTGGAGATGACTACATTCAACCTGCTCCCACAGATAAAACTCTTACAGAATAATAACTCAAGTGTTCTGTGTCAATCTCGAACATATGTATCTCTTTCAATTCTAAAAATTAAACCACATTGAACACTTAGTCTCTGCTCAGCAAGTTAACTACCCATTACCAAAAAGGTATTGGTTTTTAAACATTCTTTTTACCCGGGTCTTCACTTACACAGTTTGATATTGTCTCTGACCCTACAGGGGACTCATCTAGACATCAGCAGCCGACGTGCCTCGGACGGTACCCTTCTTACGCATCTAAACGTAAAATAAAATCATGAGCTGCCAAAATCACAGACTCTAAATTGGGTTAGTAAGCAGGGGGAGAAAAAAAGATCTAGGAAAGATTGTGAATGACCACTGCCTATTTATAACCACATCCACATTGAGAATGAAGTTCTGAGGCCCCTCCAGTAACACCGATCTAAGGAAAATCCTGCAAAAGGCTTTTCTTGTAACAGCACACACACAAAAAATGTGTATCTATTCTTGAATCTAGGAAACGGAAGCCTGCAGACTGATGATGTGGAATTATCAAAGTCGGCCAAGGGTAAATGAACTGTTCACCAATACAATGTGAGAAAATGCCCCGACGGTCTGAGTCATATGTTCATAGTCCCTAGACCAGACAGGAAGCCATGAGGGGTGGCCACCTCTGCTGCTTCTGAGACCGGAGTCCCTGACAGGAGTTCTTTATGGGAAGTTTATTTATAAGAGGGAGGACAAGAGGAAGAACAAGTGAGCACAGGCACAATGTATGAGAAACAAAGAAGGACATAAGGACGCATCAGAAAGGACAGGCATTCATTACAGTAGCCTACGGACGATTTTTAAAAAACTCAATGAGAGAATCAGAAAAGAGCGGACAGAAAAGGAACAGATGTAATAAACACACTTCTGCAACTCAACACTTCTCCCCGACCCCCAGAAGTGCCAGTTGTGACATACGAGCACTAAGTTCACCCCCAGCACTTCTTCAGCAGCTAAGCCTAACCCCGCACTTCTCTTCAGGATTCCAGGCAGGGCATTCCTGTCATGCCTAAGCTCTCAAGATGCAGTTCCTTTTCTCCGGGGCCAAAACCCATTTGAAAGAAATCCAGGTCTTAAAATATTTGTGAATTAAGAAGAGAATTATAATGTATCAAACTCCATCGTCAGGTGTCAGGGAAACAGGATGTCAAGAAAAGGGGAAATCCCTCTGTGGTGATGAGGACTCGGCAACCTCAAGCCCCACCGTGAGGCAGGTGCTTTCTGGGTAGGCGCTTTGGCCTGCAGGCACGATGCCGCCCAGAGCCTGAAGACGCTCACAAACCAACCGTTAGGGCTCAAAGCAACAGCAACGCGACGCGGAATAAAGCATTCCCCGATGACCCACAGCAAAATAACTTAAATGGGATTTTACGTGACGACGATCAGCATATAATGCTGAAATTGCCTTAAAACGTTTTTGCAATATTTAACAAAGAAACTGCCACGTCCCCCGCAAGCCCTGAACCAGCAAGAGACTTCTACCGACGTCATGTGGGAATCCGTCAGTCTGAGCCGTACAGGCACGACGATGGTATCTTCAGATAAATGGGGCTTCTGTGTAACTACGCATCTACCTTATGGACCCGCTTGGAGAAGCAAGAAGCTGAGCCTGCAAGGCCCATGGCAAGAGGTGGGAGCGGGCACCTCTACCTCCTGGTCAGGGCACTCACTGTGAGTACACTGGGACTGCTCTGATTCCTGTTGTCCTGACACTGAACTTGGCAGGGAAGGGAAGAGGTCCCAGCCAAGTTCTGTCTTGGGGTTCAGAGCTCAGACCACAGAGGGCTTCATCCCTCACCCTTCAACCGTGACCTCTTCTCCTCATGTTCTGGACAGTCCTTGCAACATAAAAATGAGAACCAAAAGCCAACCTCCGTCTTACGGGCTCAAACTAAGAAAAACAGGTTTTATCTGAGCGCTGGTAAATCCTTTTTGAAGATACCAAGGCTGTGCCATGAGCTTAGTGAGAATGAATGTAATCATGCTGCTTTCTTTTTTAACATTCAGCTGAGTCTAGCTGCCCAGAGGGGCTGGAGACAGGGCTGGCAGGTGTCTCTGGAGCACGTGGAGGGAGCAGAGCCAGCCGAGGCAGGGGAGGAGGGACCAAAACTGGGTGCTGGTAGGAGTGCTTCTTAGAGAAGGGCATTGGACTCTTGAAAACGGGAAGACAGAAGTGGGAGAAGGGCATGGGGAAAAAAAGGGGGCAAGTAAACCATGGTTTACTCTTGGCTGTTTAAATATTTAGGGGCCAGCCTAAAAATAAGGGGGTGAGGGAGAGTCCTCCACACTTGCCATTCTACCACCCTACTGCCAAGACCCAGAACTGAAAGTCATACTCTCAGTGTGAGAAACGGAGGCAAAAGAGGTTTCTATTGTCTGGCCTAGAAACCGAACTCCAATTTACAATGTTGTCTCCATGGCAAAACAGGTTCCAAATTCCAAAAAATCAACTTAAAAACTTTTGGAACAAAATCCATTCATAAACTGGAGACTGCTGAAAGTTTACTTTCTGTATAAGATAAGGTTAAAACATTTTATTGCCTTATAAAGAAAATATGTCCTAGTCCTCTCAGAAGGTTTGTATAAAGCTAATTAGAAGCAGATCTGCCGTAATCACCAAAAGTAAGCAATTTTCAACACAGATTCTTTATGATGCTGTGTGCCAAATAGATTTCCTTCTGTGCCAAAGAACCTGATTTGCTGCCACTCTCCTGTGATTAAGTGGAGGTCCTGCCTCACACACAAGCGTCTGTCAAACGCTCCCGCCTTCAGGGCTTCCAAAACTAGGACCGCTGGCGGGACTCTGGACGGCTGCATAGAAACCACCAGCCCATCCCCGACATTCCTTGGGCTCACGTCCCCCAAGAGGGCCTTACTTTCAACTGAAAAGCAGCGTGGCCCAGAGCAAAAGCAGAAGCAGACACTTCTAAGAGGAAGTGGGAAGAACCCATCCCGGGCAGAAAGGGGGCGCTCACGCGCTGCAGGGTCTGCCCTGCCCGCTGGGGCTGGGCAGGAGCTGGGGCAGGCTTTAACTGCCAAGCAGGGCTGGCTGACCTCCAGCCCAAGCATCACCCGAATTTCTGCCTAAAGCTTGCTAAAGAGCTAAGGATTAAGTGCTAGCTGTGGGAGGGAATCTCTGGAACGTGTGACAATATGGCTAGCCTTATCTAACTGACAGTGATAACAAAATGAGCCAAAGGCAACTTGGTCTGATAAAGTGAGTGTCTAAAAGGACTATGAACCAGGTCCCAGCACAGAGAGCTGCTGCATGACAAAGTATGAAACCCCTGGGCATTTTACAGGTACAGACTCCAAGTCCATAAAGCTCTAGTCTACTTTCATGGAAGATGCTCAAATAAAGAGAAATCAGAACATGCAAAAGGATGTTAGTGTCTAAGAAACCCAATTCTGATGGAGGTATATATTTAAACATGGCCTGTAACGACACTCTTCTTAATTCTAAGTCTACACTTACTAATAAGCACATACATAGTTAGAAAGGGGAAATGAGAGTTTCCACAGAGTGGGAAGTCTTACTGTTTCTAGTTCTTTCTGAGTTTCATCCTCCATTCTCCTAATGTCTTCCATTGTCAGATCAATCCACTTGTCAATCCAACAAAAAAGCTGGCGATGAAAGTTCGTAAATATCCTTTTCTCTTGCTTTTAAAACAAAGAAGAAAAGTAGCAGAAGATGGCAAAAATAGAAGATTAGTAACATATTAACTTTCTACATCCCAATTAACCCATGCAATCTACATATACTTGGAAAAGACCACTGTGTCTTTTGTATCATTTTGTAAAACAAAAGAAAAAGAAAAATCTCCCTGTGAAATGTGAAATCTCTCCCTGCAAAGGCAGCACATGTCAGGAACTGAAAAAAATGTGATGTGCACGTTGTGATCCAACATAAACTCCCGCTAGACGTGGTCTATTTGTACCTTTTTCTAAATCTGGTGACCAAGGGTCAACTCGATTTCTTCCGCTATAAAACAATACATGGTCATTCTTAACTTCTCTGCGATTCAAAGAATATTGTGAGGTTGAATATAATGTGTACGGAGACAAAAGAATCTTGGGTTCTTTGGAATAAGACGTTTATTTAAATTAAGGATTATTACATACTCTCCATCAATTTTTCTACTCTAACGTTACTCTCACTCTCTATAAAAAACCATACATTTAATGAGTGGTTTTAATTGCTACGTTATTTAAATGTTACTAAAATTTCCCAAGAAGAGAGAAAAGCTCACTGAACAAAAACAGTACTTTAATACTTTTGGACAATCTTCAACTTTAAAATTTCTTTCCATGAACAGAAGGGACTTCATCAATTACATGTGTGACGAACTTGATTGTTAATCTATTACTATGATCCAAGAGGAAGGAAGGAAGCCAGTATTTACAGAGTGCCTACCATGGGCCAGCTGCAAGCAGGCCCAACAGTAATCTCAGTGTCCAGCACATTAGGACCCTTTTTTTAAAAAAAAATGTCAGAGTGGTTACAGCTAAAAAGTAGGAAAATTATGGTAGGACAGATACAACCATTTGTGGATTCAAAGGTATAACAGGGTTTCTTTATAACGATAATAGAAGAAATAGTCACACTACAGGAAAAGTAAACACCAAAGAAACTTTCCATATTTCTTACGTGTTTACAACATGTGTGTTTCTTTATACAGCTGCAATTTTCTCCTCCTTCTAGATCAAAGTGTCCATGTTACTTTCACTTTAATGAAGACAATGTCCGAAAGAGGTAATTAGGATTCGGGTCCTCAGATTCTGTCACCCTAGGTTCAGAGTGTAACTATTCTCAGTAAGGACCTCTAAGAAGACCTCCCACGAGAAAGTGCCAAGTACGTAAGAAAGTGTGTGTCGAGAGAGAGAGAGAGAGATGTTGTGGAGGATGTGAGCAGGGAGCCAACCGAGGTCGGACAGAGGAGCCCCTCAGCAGGCAAGGCCTGGCCTCTCCCTCCAGCCAGTGCCAAGACCCCAGGAACCCTTGGGGACATGCTGTACACGGAGAGGGCTCTCTGTGAAAACAGCTGGGCAAACCATCGGGAAAGCATGTTGAACAAAACACGGCTACGCTCCTCCCCAAAGAAAGCTCCTTAAAACCTGCTGGTATCTGTCTGCTGTTTCTAGGCAGAAAAGGGTAGAAAGGAATTATACAGAGACAATAACTGTTACCTAATAAGCGAGAAAAAGACATGGTAACAGAAAATATCCCACTAATAGCTACCTAAATTTAAGTCTCCGCATTTTGAACAGACGTTACCTTCTGAATGAAGTTTTCTACTTTGCTTTGCAGTCCCCACCACTTGAATTTGATGGTCACCAGCTTATAGGCACACATCTGAGGGCAGTCAGAGTTGTTTGCCAGCTCCTTCTAGATGACGAAAATTGAAAAGGAGAAATCGTGACTTCAATATTTGTTTTGATGAAAAGTGACCGTTGTGTAGTGACATCACAGACACAGGTGAAGAAAAGTACAATCTCACATGGGTTTAGTTTAGGTATTTGGAAATTCGAAATCATTTTAGCAAAAGCAGCAGTATTCCCCTGCTGCAAACCCTCCTTCCACAGATGAAGTTACTTCTTGGCTCTACAGTTTAATAGGTGCACTGTTCTGCCTCAAATTACACTGTTCGGATTTTCTATTAAATACCAAATTCTATCCACGTCATATCAGTAGTGAGCTTTAATACATAAGGGTTCACCTAACGCCATTACTGCACCGTCCCCATGGATGTGGTGAGGCACAATAAAGAACGATCAGGAAGTTTAGCCGTCTTCTGTGTCTTTCTAACGCTGGCATGTGGAGTGGCACTGTTTATTAACTGAGGTATTCTCACTACAAGGGGGATCCGAAAAGGGACGCGGCAAGCAGGAAAAACGGTCTACAATTACCAAGTGTTTGACATCCCGGCTTGAATTTGTACAAACGGTCACACCTCATAGTTGAAATGGCACAGTCAGGGAATCAAATCAAGAGTTGTTAGGGTAAAAAAAGGTGGTTGGGGGGGGTGTATTTTTTTTTTTTTAAAGAAGCAAGGGAAAGAAATGAGGGGCTATCTGGATGGAATGAGACTAAAGAAGTATATAATGTCTACAATTTACTTTCAGAAAACAACGTTAAAAAGCAATTAGAATTTGGAACCTTAGATTTTGTCACCCTAGGTTGAGCCAAAAAAACTTTTAAATACGTACTTGTGTCGAGAGAGGGGGAGAGGGAAGGAGGGGAAGAGAGGGAAAACAAAGATGGTGAAGCATCAACAACGGCTGAACCTAGGTAGAGGTGCTCACTGTTAGACGCTTTCGGTTTTTCGGCTAATTTTGAAATTTTCATTGTAAAAATAAGGCAGGGGATTGCAATCTATGGTTACTACTGCCCGTTTCTGTGAAACTTAGTACAGGCTTCTGCCTTATTAGCAAGTTCAGGATGCTAGCGTGTTTATTCGGGGGGAAGGGTTAAGTAGTGGGTGAGCCAGGAGCTCACGTGGGTCTCCCAAGGTGTGTGTGCAGGAGCCCGAGACAGTCCTGGGCCCACCCAGAAGAGCGCCTGGGACGGGCTCACGGAAGCGAGCAAAAGCAGACACGGTCCCGGCTCTGGGGCTCCCAGTCTGTATGGAAAGCAGGCAGGTATCAAAGAATCACAGACTGCAGGTACGGACAGGGGAAAGGGCCATTCTGTAAACTCTCGGGCCAGGGCTGGTGCACCTGCAAGACAAACGCTACGTCTCAGGACCCCTGTGGGGACTCAACCAGGTGGTGCGAGCCCCGTGCTTAGCTGGGGGAACTCAAGGGCTTACCACATATTACTTCACTCTCTTATTCTTTCATAGAGTAGGGATTACCGGTTTCAATTTGCAAAACAACTTTAGATAATGTTTCTCCAAAGAGTACAAGGTCATGTACTTTTTATAACATACATCCCCTTTTTATAAAAACGGGATGGCCAGGTGAAGAGATGAAGCAGTCTTTTAGGGGTTCTTCCCCCTCATTCACCACTGCTCTCAGCTCCACGCCACATTCAGGACATCACGACGCCAGCATCGGTCACACCGTGTGCCACGGTCCCTTCTTGTCAGCTGCAACCCTGACAAGAGTGCAACCTCAGTACGTCCACTGTGTGTAGCCAGTATTCGTTCCATGCAGCCATCATGTACACAAATTCGAAAAATGATGAATTCCTAGGTCATATTCTAAAACCTCAAAATGATTCTTCATTTAAGCAATCACAGCACCAGACCACATTTCCCCCCAAATCCTCAGTTAACGTTCCAGTCTCAAACGCATTCTAAAGACAGGATAGATGGAAAAATTCTATCTTGGTCTTATTAATATGACTCCAAAGTTCTACAGAGTCCTGCGTGATTGATCAACTTCTCTCAGAAAATCTCTTCGGTTGTAACATTTCATCTTATTAATGAGCTGGCACAGGGGTTAAATCGGTGAGGTACCACCACAAGCGTTTAAATAAAAACACGATATACAGCAAACTGTCCTGGTGTGGGTGACTTCTAGGTCAACAGAAGAACTTGGCTGGCTGAGCTCTACTTCCCCATGACTTCCCTCCCATAAAACAGAGTACTAACATCATAATTCAGCAGGGATGCGTATGTACACACCCACGCGTATCCAATCCCATACACTTTATGAACAGGTTTAATTCGGCAAGTATTAAGAGGGTGCCACTTACAACCCCATCTGTGCTAGGTGTTGTAAGAGCACACAAAAGCGGCCGGGAGAGAGGAGAGTAATTACATGTGCACAAATAACGACTAAACCACTATCCTTGGTGCTAAGGATCTCTGCCAGAAGGGACACCCTTCTTCTGTCGCTGTGGCCCCGGCCTGAAACATATTTGCAGTTCCCCCTCCCTAGCCTGCAGACCCCACGCACTTCAGCTGGGCTCCTGTGTGTGGAACTAGCCCAGCAGCCTTCCACAAGACATAACTAGCTTCTGAGTGCCCAGCCTCACCGAGACTATCACACGGCTGGTCTTTCACAGATCGTTTTTTTTTTCAGTAAGCAATGAGCCAGTATTGAGGTACTCTCTCGTTCAACAAGTATCAATGAAAGCCTTCATGATGAAAGACAATTTGAAGAAAATATGAAGAATATAGTATTTAAAATTATGAAATACACCTGCTAAACAGTAGCCTTAGACTAGGAGTAAGGGGATGTGGGTTGCAGCTCCCATTATGCAAAGTAACTTCCTACGTTAGGTGGGTAGGATCCTTAACCTCTCTGGGCCTTGCTTCTGCCAATAAAAGGAAACACTGGGCTCAACTTTTCGTCTTCCACTGATGCGACGCTAAAAGGGTCAGTGAACTTAGTTCCTCCAGGGTCAGGGACGGCACATGTCCTTGGCATTCAGTGGCTTAAGACTTCCTATAATTTTGCATTTTATTCCATAATGGGCTTATTAGCAAAATATCCTCCTGCCTATGCACTTGGGCTGAATCGCCTCTGCAGCTAAGAACCTCTGATGCACCACTGATTAGCCCTAAGATACCTTCCAGACGGAACATTCCAAGGCCCTATTAATTATGGGCCGCTGATAGCTTCGTTCTGAAACTCCAAATCACTGGACACCTTAGTGTGCTAAATGAAAACCTTGGTTGTTTCCAGGAGAACACCGACTCCTCAGAATTCTACCATTTTATAAAAACGGCAGGATGAAGCATGGTTCTAATTAAAGGGTAAGCTGAATTTAACACAAATATGCTTATACCACACTTGGGCTCCAAGAGCAGAGCATACACACATGACTCCAACAATTACCTAAGTTTGTTTCTCACACGCTTTCTAGTGACTCTGGCAGTCTGCTCAAATCAATTAAAGGAATAGTGGTAATTTACAAACAGTGATCTATAATATTTAGTTTAAGTCATGGGACAAAATGAACCCGTTCTCCAAACTATCTTCCTCGGACCTTAAATATACATTCCAGTCTCATCTGCTTTTTTTGTTTTTCCATACAACTTACAAGTGATTAAAAAAAAAATTCACAGAATATGTACAAGTTAAAAAACAAGTCAACGAAGAGCCTGCTGCCTTTATTTCTTAGCGTAATTCTTTACAGTGTCAACACCTCACAGTATGAGGTGAGGGGACCTACAGAAACGTAATGTCAACCACAGGAAAAAACGGAGAACATGGAAGCTACCTATTTTTAATATATATTATATATTATTAATATATATGTGAAATCTGGGGCGCTTGGGTGGCTCAGTTGGTTAGGTGTCCAACTCTTTTTTTTTTTTTTTTTTAATTTTTTTTTTCAACGTTTTTTATTTATTTTTGGGACAGAGAGAGACAGAGCATGAACGGGGGAGGGGCAGAGAGAGAGGGAGACACAGAATCGGAAACAGGCTCCAGGCTCCGAGCCATCAGCCCAGAGCCTGACGCGGGGCTCGAACTCACGGACCGCGAGATCGTGACCTGGCTGAAGTCGGACGCTCAACCGACTGCGCCACCCAGGCGCCCCGAGGTGTCCAACTCTTGATTTTGGTTCAGGTCATTATCTCACGGTTGTGAGATGCAGCCCCACGTCAGGCTCACACTGGGCATAGAGCCTGCTTAAGATTCTCTCTCTGCCCCTCCATCTCTCAAAAAAAAATTTTTTTAAATATATGCAATATTTAAGGTTTCATTCAGTTCTTACGATGACTTGTGCGATTTGCCTCTTAATTTCAGCTATGTATGACCTTAAGACTAGTGGTTAAGAAATGGCTTAAAAAGTGTCTATACCTAGGGGCATCTGGCCGACTCAGTCGGAAAAGCATGTGACTCTTGATCTCCGGGTACTGAGTTCAAGTCCCATGTGTTGGGTGTGGAGATTAAACAAACAAACGAGTCTCCAGGGGAGCCTTGGGTGGCTCAGTCAGTTAAGCATCTGACACTTGATTTCGGCTCAGGTCGTGACCTCACAGTTTGTGAGATCTATCGCCCAGGTCAGGCTCTGCACCAACCGTGCGGAGCCTGCACAGGATTCTCTCTCTGCCCCTCCTCTGCTCTGTCTCAAAATAAATAAGCAAACATTAAAAAAAAAAAAAAAAAAAGTCTCCATACACAATGAAAATAAATAAACACTTAGAAAAAGTCTCCACATGTAATGAAACAGAAAATAGGGAGACTGCCTAGACATAGTTAAGTAAAAGCTGAAACAATCCTTGTGGCACCATCTTCTCGGAAGGGAATCTGACCCTCTGTCATTAAAAAGCCTTAAAGCTGTCCATATCCTATGTATAACCCTTTAACCATGTAATTCCACTTCCAGAAACGTATCCTGATTCATCAGAAAACACTACATATTTACTTATAACAGCAACAACCTGGACTTAATGGTGAAGTATTTTACAAGCCTTCCAAACAATGGGCTGCTACACACATAGACATTAAAAACCATCTTTTCAGAGAATGCTTAATAATGTAAACATTTTTTAAAGGCACGATATGAACATAAACAGGTATCTATCCATGGTATAAACATTTATTAACAAAATACAGTACATAAATCAGGATATGTAACAGATAACAAGAATTAAATCGTGAGAATGTAATGGATTTTTACTTTCTTCTGTGTACAATTCTTTATTTCTGAAACTTAAGAAGTATACATCTTTCGTAATCAGAAAAAAACCCAATACGCTTCGACAATACAAGAGTTTTTGCCCGAAGGTGACTATTTTAGGACAATGAATTCCTTTGCCCTAAATTATCTGGGTACTATTTCAAATCTTCACTCTTCTTTTGACTATAAATAATCTAAATGTTTTCCTGCCTTTGGTTTTGAGATTTAATACATAAAAGCTAAACAAAATCAAGCTAAAAGCTGAATTAAGATCTTAAACAGATAATCTTAGTCCAGTCCATATTACATTTTTCCTAATCTTAAACTTCTAAAGTAAAAATGAGGTACACATGCAAAGTAAAATATGACATACTCTTCAGAGTCATCAGAAATATTCTTGTGAAAAAATGTGTGACTTTCAAAACGTGAAAAATCTCAATGGGGCAAATATTTGGCATTCCACATTCAGAGGACTGTTCTAGGATCCACAGAACCCAAAGGAGTTCCAGCTTGTCTGTCCAGTTCTCAGGATGTTCACTGGGGCAAAGCAAAGCTTCCTCTCTCGCCTTGAACAATACAAACGTTTTCCTCTTGATCAGGTAGAAAAATAAGCCCAAGGCAAATAAAGCCAAAATCAAAATTCAGATCATTCACACATTAATTCCGACTCAGCTCAAACTTCACATTTGCTAACCTAAAGCAAAACGGGATTAACTCTTTCCTAAATCTAGTTGTAAATAAAATTACTTTGCTGATAAATATGAGTTTTATATAGATGAAAGCACGAAAATTTAAAAGAACAATTGAAAATAAAAGGTAAAGACTAGCTGGTTACCAAAAGACAAGAACAGTCAGGAGTTCTATAAAATGAAAACAACAGGCTAACAGAAGAACCCTAAATTATGACTCATCTTTACATAATTTAAATTTCATCTGTAATGCAGCAAGCACAAGCTAGTGGAGAAAAGGTTTCTAAAATTGTATTTCGTTTGTGTGTTCACTGAATTCCTTACATTTCATGTTTCTAACCATAAATGAAACCCCCAAACGCAAATCATGTTTTTAATTTAACAACGCATATTAGGTTACTCTGAGGTATGTGGACGAGGCCTAAGGGAGAGTAATGTATACTGGAGCCACGCAGCATAACTAAACAAAACGCAGCGTGTTTAACCGGAATGGCGAGCAATCAGCCTGAGTTATCCACAAGAACTAGTTTCTTGTATCTGTGACAAACAAATATAAACAAACGTAAAAGACAATTAGGAAAAACAAATGAAACAGGCCCAAAGGCATTATGGAAACTCATTTCCTAAAAACGTAGTCCTCTCACAATGCCACGCTACACGTCAACTCCACACACTCTCCTTCCTAGTCAAAATGCGTGGGGATGGAGAAGGAACTGGTATGTGCTACAGATCACCAGATTGATACTCTGGAAGTACGCGGCAGGTTCTGGAAGGCTCATACTGCCTTCATATTTTAATTTTTCAATTTTAGGCAATCTGAATGCTCAATTTCAGCTGTTGATTTCATAATGTAAGTTTCCAACCCAGATTTCACTAAGAAAGTTAAAAATAAATGCACTGCTGGGGCTGCTGCCAGTGCACGCATCAGTAAATATCAACAGAAGATTACAGAATATATGTGAAGTATGTGTACTTAACTCTCAAGCAAAACCCAATTCCCCAACTCAGCCTCACCACACCCTCAGTTTTGACCGGATTTTTTTTTTTTTTTTTGGCAGCCATTTAGACAGATCTACGGTGGACATCATATTCTCTGTAAGTACACAGCAAGTCCAACGTCTGGTTGCTTTTTATTTGGTTCAAGGCAGTTAACTTGAATCCAGCAAATACTTACTAAGCCTCTCCCAGGCACAAACCTCGGTGCTGGGCAGTGCCCCACGTTAAGTAGGTCAGATACAGAGCCCATGGCCGAAAACTCAGTGTTGTAACAGGGACAAAGGGGGTGGGGAAGGAGGCCCAGTGAGCACACAGACCCCCGCTCTGACAGGGGACACACCAAGTACCATGAGAAGGTCATCAACAGAGGACTTCAGCAGAGTCCAGGGCTGGAAGATTCTTATCTGACTCGGCAAATGGGAAATGTTAAAGAGAGTAAGCAAATGCGAAAAAGAAGTTCAAAAGACTAAACTAATCACAGGCTAAACTAATTTCATGAAAACAGGCAAAATGAAGTGAAGACAGGAAAGCTTACTGCCTGTGACAGGATAATCAGTCACATTTTCCATGTCTCCAAACTTAGTGTTTGTGGAGCTCACACCCATTTTCCTAATCAGAACTATGACATGTGCTTCGTGCTTGTGTCCAATTACTCTAGGAGTGACACCACGTGCAAGTGAAACCACAGGTTCACTCTTCAGATAATGCTCGTGAAGAAAACACTGTCCCTGACAGTGTCAGTAAGAACCCTGCAAGGGGCCCATCCTGTCGGATCACCTCTCGAACCCAAGTAAGACACTCCATCTGTCTCCCTGCCTGCGTCCATTGGTGCTGCCTGAGAACAGAGGCATTCAGTATCCACGATAAGGTTAGAACTAATCGTGTATCACTCCCGGGCACTTAGCTTCTTGAAGACATGGGACAGATTTCTTGCTGTCCTCTGTAGGAATTGGGTAATTCACACAGACCAAGCGCTACTTATTTTTATACTGAATTAAAAACCTCATTTGCAAACCAGGTGCTCAAGAAAACAAAAACAAAACCAAAAAAACCTAGCCATGTTTTCAGGTCGGCTTTATTATACATAAGCTACAATGAGGTCTAACCAGACACTAATTATTAAGTCTCTGTATGCCACCCACTATAGGTTTTTGAAAATGAGATGATAGGGAGGGAACATGTTTTAATGTCTTCACATCTTTCCCAGGACTCAGAGCCATGTCTAGATGAAGACAGGAAAGGACCCCCAGTCTCTCTCCTCGAGAGGCTATCAGGTGCTCATTAGCCTCTTGAGGGCTCTGGGCTGCCTTCTCGCAAGGCTCTATCTCAAAGAGATTTCCACAGCTGGGCTCTGAGCTCTCCCTCACCCCCGCTTCCCTTCCTCCCGTCCCTGGCCAACAGAACCTTGTGGTATCTTCACTTCGGGCCACTGACAAGGCTCCCACCTTCTTTCCACAGATGAGAGGCGGGAGGAGAAAGGAGTCTTGGTAGTGTGGCAGGGAACAAATCAGCATCCCTACAATCCACAGATGGCTGCCCTCCACTAGCTTGAAGGATCCAGATCGGCTTCACGGGTAATTCTAAAATGAGTCTAAAGCAGGACTGAGCAGGTAAACAGCACGACATACTGTTGTGAAAGCTCCAGCTGCCAGAACTTTCGCTCCAGACTGGAGTTCGAACATCAATAGGACGTGCCTTTATGGCTAGAAAAAGCAAATGTACGCACACAAAGATAACATTAAAGAATCCCAATTTCTAGGGGCGCCTGGGTGGCTCAGTCGGTTAAGCATCCGACTTCAGCTCAGGTCACAATCTCGCAGTCCGTGAGTTCGAGCCCCGCGTCGGGCTCTGGGCTGACAGCTCAGAGCCTGGAGCCTGCTTCTGATTCTGTGTCTCCCTCTCTCTCTGCCCCTCCCCCATTCATGCTCTGTCTTTCTCTGTCTCAAAAATAAATAAACGTTAAAAAAAAATTAAAAAAAAAAAAGAAAAAAGAATCCCAATTTCTAGATCAACTTCTTTATTTGACCTGATCACCTTATACCACAATGTTCAGACACTGGATGGTTCCGAGACCCATCAAGCACTCTAAGGGCCAGATACTCTGGCAAAGTCTCCTACAAAAGACCTTTATAGGCCTAATTCTTAACTATCTTATAGAGACACAGAACTTTAAGTCTTCAGGAAGCATCAGCATTAAATAAAGAAAGAAATTCGGCCTTGCCATAGGATGCAAACGACACCATAATCTTCAAAGATGGTGGTTCAATTTGTTAAGATGACAACCCTTCAGATCGGAAGAGGTAAACTTGAAAGCTAAAGACATCCACACGTACACGGTTTGTGATAAACCATTAGAACAGGCAGCCATACCAATGTCATAGAACACACAAAGCCCTCAAAACATGGAAGAAACCAAAACATGTGCACACACACATGTGCATGCAGTGCTATAAAGAAATAAACATTTACATCCGTAAGAAATGCACTAATCTACCTTGAAGCAAAAATCTTTACCAGGTTATAAATCCCTCCCCTATCAGTATGTACAAAAGCACTTAAGTGTTGAACCCTAAATAACAAAATATAACTCATGTGCTCAGATTTAAAAAATTCTCTTTTCAGAAGGAAGATGAATCCATAACTAAAGCCTGCATCCCTGGGTTTGTAGTTTTTAAAAAATAAAAGGTATGTATCATACCATAGGCAAAAAAAAAAAAAAAAAAAAAAAGTCCGTACTCTAACCCAGTTGGAAAATATGAAAATCTACTCACTGGTGCTCCCCTGGCACCCTCAGGACCACTTACTAGTAAAGGTTCTCTAGCATTCATATGGCCTCTGCTCTTCAGCTGACCCACATCAAGCACTCGTAACACACACACGTTAAAGACAAGGGGTACAGACAGACAAGTGAGTCAAGATGGGCTTGACGACTCCCAGCTATTAAGACAAGAGAACCCCTGGATACCAGACACAGAAAAGGGATAACTGTGTCATTAATAGGGCAGCTTGTGTATAGATCTCACCAACCCCCAGAGATGATGTGGCTTTTCATTTGCAAAGACCAAAGCTTCCTCCGCATTGGGAACGTAATACTCACTACTTCATTCAGTCCTGGCAACGACCTTTTAAGGCAGTGACAATGTCCTTCCCATTCTAGAGATGTGGAAACCCAGGCCCAGAACTAGGATTAAGTTAACGAAGTCACAGCCTATACCACAAGCGATAAGGAAATGGATTTCCCTCAGTGCCACTGTCACCTACAGATTCCCTGACCAGTGGAAACGTACAAATGTTAACAGGAATTATCAAATTCTAGCAAATACCATGAGTACAGAGAGACACACACGTGGCCTGATGCAACAGGGTGTAAGAGATGCCTACTGGTGATGTGGGGGTCAGAAAGCGTCACGTCTCCACCCACTACGCATCTCTGTGACTGGCGCTGAATCAGGTGCCATAGAGATGTCAGACATCCTGCTGTTTCTCCTACAACTATTACCTGTGTCTCTCTGGCCAAGTTTCTCATCTATATAATGAAGCAGTTGTACTTACCCCACAGGAAGGTCGTGAAGATGAAACACGACCTCGCGTAGCGCCTGGCACCAAGGAAAAGTGTCTTTTCCACTCTCCAGTCCGGCGTAGACAGCCAGTAAATACTGTGAGAGTTCAGAAGGAACACGCCAGCGTGGGGTAAGTAAGGAAGAGTTTCCAAGAGATCACAGAGTCTGAACCTGGTGCCGAATGCACTTTTGAATTTGTACTCGTGAAAGGGAGTTTCTCCTGAGGGGCGATGGGAAAGAAGACTGAAGGGAGAGGATGGGACGGCACACGGAAGGAAGGCCCGGAGCCGCTGCAGAGGGAGCGGGCAGCCCTTGCGCTCTTGCACAGGAGCATTCTGACAGACACTCTCGGGCAAGTGGGTCCAGAACAGGACTTCTTTTTCCTTTTTGCCTAATTACCACGCATTCCTCCCTTCTCTCCTAGTTCAGACGTACAGAAATCCCCAACCACCACCCAGCCCTACCATCAGTGCCATGGTGGGTATCGTCACTGGCAAACAGGGCCTGCCAAACACAACTTAAATTTTTTTTTTTAACGTTTTTATTTATTTTTGAAGGAGAGAGAGAGAGAAAGAAAGAGCATGAGCAGGGGAGGAGCAGAGAGAGAGGGAGACACAGAATCGGAAGCAGGCTCCAGGCTCTGAGCGGTCAGCACAGAGCCCGACGCGGGGCTCGAATTCACCAACCGCGAGATCATGACCTGAGCCGGAGTCGGACGCCCAACCCACTGAGCCACCCAGGCGCCCCAGGGCCTGCTGAACACAATTACAGGAGATGCTGATAAGATCAAGTCAATCCACAGGTTCCTATTTTTCTATAGGTTGTATTACCAGCCACCGTCATCCTTTTTACTTTTCTTTCCTTCACAGGAATACGTGGATGGCATAATTACAGTAGTCTCCCCTTATCCACGGGGAATATGTTCCAAGACCCCCAAATGGATGCCTGAGACCATGGACAGTACTGAACTCTGTATATACTGTTTTTTCCTATATGTGTACCTTTGATGAAGTGTAATCTATAAATTAGGCACAGTGAGAGATCAACAACTAATCACGAAACAGAACAATTATAACAAAAACTGTAATAAAAGTTACATGAATGTGGTCTTTCTCTCTCTCTCAAAATATCTTCTTGTGCTGAACTCACCCTTCTTGTATGATGTGAGATGATAAAATGACCATTGAGATGAAGGGAGGGGATGACACAGGCACTGTGATGCAGCGTCAGGTTACTGACCTTCTGACATCAGAAGGATCATGTGCTTCCAGAATGCAGTTGACCACGGATAAATGAAACCGTGGAAAGAAAAACCGCAGAGACAGGGGGGAACTACTAGTTATTTCTGGGATCGTGGTAACTTAGTTAAGCTATAACTGAACTTTTAAGGGTAGCTACACTCACCATCATTTGGGTAAGGTTAATAACCAAGAGTTAAATAGGTAAAAAGGGATCACTATCAGTGAGCATTCTCCCAGAGAAATAATAAGCTATTGTTTCCCCCCTCCCCCGCGCGCGCGCGCGCGCGCACGCACGCACACACACACACACACACACACACACACACACACACACTGGGGGAAAAGACTGCTAAAATGCAACCTGAAAAAAATGTAAAATTCACATTATTTCTAGAAAGTAAACCTATTCTAGAATTTTAATCATTAATTGATAATAAAAGACAAAGCAATGGCAGTCAAAAATCATAAATAAAAAAGGAATAAAAATCATCTTCTAGGTTCCTAAAACGTTGGAAATTAGGTAAAACTCACAGTGTCCAACTACATGTGCTGCCTGTTCTCAAACTGGGTGGGAGCTCCGACAGAAGAGACTGGAGCTCAAGCATGACAGCCCAGCATAAAATGGAGCATCGCCTTTTCAAGTGTGCACTTGAAAAGCTGACAATTTCAAAAAAATTTAATGTCTAATTCACCTGAGTCTCAACTTCGGGCCCCTCTCTTCCCTTGTAAAAGCATCATTAGCTAGAGTTAGTACTTACTGGAGCAAGACGGCCTTTGAGAAGATATGGCTGCCTTAGAGGCAGCCACCCATCTGCTGCTCCAACACGGCACTCCTTTTTGGAAGGCCAGGTTAAATCTCAAAGGGGAAAGACCTCTTCTCTGACTCAGTGTAAGTTCTAAGGTCCACATATAGAAATCTGCACAAGGATCGGGGAAATTCTTAAATCCACTGAACTAAGTTTAGATCACACATACTGAATTTGTTCCTTGATTTGTAAGTGACATAGATCACTTCCTGTGAATTCAAGGTAAAAGTCTACGGTCATGGCCATTCAACTGGGAGAATCTTGAACTGAACTCCACCCAGAGAACAAATGTAAAAATAAGAGAATTCTGAATCATTTCTTGTAGAACAGTCAGATCCATCCTTCATTTTAGCTGACGTGCAAGACAGTCCACACAACAGTCTGACACCCACCAAGAACCACTTCACGGGTTACTTGTGGGGCTATCTGTCACAGTAATCCCCTATCTGCAAACAACAACTAACACCTAGAGGTCTTCTACCGATGACTGGTGACCGGCTTCGGCATAAACAGACTGGTTACCAAATAAAACGTGTTAGTGGAAATGTGCTCTTGGCACGTTTAGGTTTTAATGTTCCCCTGCTCCTGTCAAATTACCTGTAATCACTTGCCATCACCACAGTAAGCCCTCTTTAAGGGTCTCTCATTTAGTTTAGTGGATGTCTTTAAAATGCCTTCTATTTCTATAGCAATTTAAATTATTACCTTGACATTGCTTTTCTCACTCCCGTGAATAAAGTAAGGGCGTGTTCTTTATTAGAAAGTGACTACTTGCCATCAAAATTGTTCTCTGGTGTTCCGGTTTCCAAGACGTAACTATTAAGAGGCCAGGAACACGAGCTCAGGTGAAGGGAACTTGTTCGGTTTCCACTAAGACTAAATTTAAACTATAAACCTTCATTTAACATGGATTTTTGTACTGCTTCAAGTCTCAAAAGAGAACACTACAATCCCCAAAGACTAAATCACTTGTCTCTTTTTAAGAGTTATCAGAATAGCATGATGCTGAAAGTGACAGTCTGGCTATGTTCTGTTTGTTAATGCAGCACAGACATGCTGGCCAACTGCATCGCAAATACAACTATTTCTGTGCCATTTCTATTTTTCACTTAAACGTCACCAGCTCTCCCAGACCCGGGACCTGTCAAGTGGTCTGTTGCCAAGACTCTGCCTGTCAGAAAGGTCAGCATCCAGTACCTTCCAGTTGGGTCCCAAAGGGCCTCTCTTGGTCTTGACTGACTGGAATAACGCTGGGTCTTCATCAGCTTTGTAGTCCTGCAAAGCAAAACAAAGTCAGAGGCAGAGAAGGAACCCAGAGAAATTTCTTTAACCTTGCCAGAACAGCTCTTTGCAGCTACTAAAACACAGGACAGAAACTGATTAGGCTTATTACTGTGCCTTTGCAGAAAAGTAGGAAAACGCTTCGTTATGATAGTAAGTTTTGGGTTTGGTTCTGTTTTACACTTTAAGGCAAGACGACTACACAATATTTAGTAACAAAAGTCTTGACGAGCAAGCCACTGGTTACTGAAGAGCTCCACAAACCTTCCCACGTCTTTTAACAGTTTCAACATGTCGATACACATACAGGCACATTCAAGAAATAAAACCATCCCGGTCTTGACAATATCCCTCGGTGATGACTGAGAGCTACCACTGTGGCCGGGAACGCAGATCAGAACTATCAATCCTGCGGCAGCAACCCCCACCCCCCAGCCCCGCCCTGATCTCTTCCATGGCTGGGTCTGTGCTGGGTGCCTCAATGACAAGGCCAGCCTGTCCACACCCTTGTTCAGAGACCGGTAGGGTGCAAATCCCTCGGCTTGCTAATGGAAGCCCCTCATCACAGGAGGTGAGCAAGGGGTTTATGCCTCCATCATAGAACTACCTCAGTTGTATCACGTCACAGCGGAACGGCCTTAAGACTGCTTTTATGCAAAGTTCTAGTGTGTGTAAATTCTATTTCCCTAACATCCTCTTCCTTATAGAATGGAGGAAATGAAAGACGTAATCTTTTTCAACCTGCCTGCTCTACACATACACACAACCTACAGATAGGAAAAAAACTACCTTAAAGAGTAAAGTTCAGATTTAAAAAAAGAAATGAGTTTCAATGGTCACAGTGAGCAGAGGTCAGCTGGTGAGCTGAAAATACTACAAAGGGAGAGCCTCTGCCTTGTCACGCAGAATTCCTGAGCCCCTGAGCCTGGGGTCCTTCCCAACATTCACAGAAAGACCATGTACTTTAAGGAAAACACCCAGGCAAGTCGTATGTGAAACATCACTGTTCTAGAGATAAAGGCAAGCACTGAACATCTCTAAGTATAATACAAACTTTCACAAATCAAAGAAAGCATGTTGAGAGGCAGCCGCTTTGAGATTCAACACTTACTCAGTAGACGCACATGACGTGTCAGTAATTCCTAAAGAGAAAGTTAGACGTAAATTGTGTGAAGAAGGGAAAATGTGAGGTTCAAGTAGAAAACAAAAATTCAAAAAGGGCCCAACAGTGTGCTAAAATTATTACACAAACATTTAGCTGGCTACACTGAGTCTTACTGCTTTAAGATCTGCAATGTGGTAGTAGGCATTAGGTCAGGCAGCGCTATCCAGTTACGACAGACCAGAACAAGCCGCCCGCAAGGGGCCGGAGGACTTCTGGAGTTACATGTGTCTGGGCACATCACAGAAAGTTCAATTTCTGTCAACTAACGCGAATTCTTAAATTCCAATTTAGAGCCGCACCCTCAAAATTAACAACTTCACTGCTGAGAAAAGTATCCATCGTACAGGCAGTCTCAACACCAAGGTTCACAGTGCGCAATCAGCCATCCTGCCGATATAAACCGTCATGTAACGCCATCAAATGTTTTCTCTAAGTCTGAGGCTTGGAATTAAAATCTAGAGACAAGCTTACTTCTCCCCAAAATTGAAAGTGTTTAACATCCTATCAAATAATCACTTCTGACACCATGTCCCTCAATCGAATCTATTTATTCGGTAGCCACCACGTAGAAGGTAGCGTGCAGGATGCTAAGAGGGGAGCCCGAGGGGTCTGAGGACACAAGGAGAAGCAGCACCTACCTGGTGCCAGCTCCTAGGAAGTCGCAGTGGAGCTGGGAGAAAGAAGAGGCAAACAAAGAAAAGAACCGAAACCCCAGAGAGTAGGAGTTAACCGCCAACAGAGAATGGAGAGAATGAGAGTCAGAACCGAAATCAATGGACACAAGCCAAGGAAAGGCATTTTTAAAATCAGTTTTAACATCGTGTTTAAAAGGCAGAAAAACCTTAACTGCAAAGGTAGATGTTAAAAATTCTTGGGATTCAATTTTTAACTACCTGCATAACGTCCAGAGGCCTGGCCAGTGTTTCAACCCACTTAAATCGGGGGGCAAGGGGGGGGGGGGGAATACTTTTTTTTTTTTTTAAATACCATCTCAGATGTGACCTCATTGTGGGCATGCCGTTCAAAATTTTTTCTTAATGCAAAATGTGAGATATGATGGAGCCTGGCATGGGCTGAATGGTAAATCGCACATTTCCTAAATCCGAGGGACTGTCAGAGCACGCTCCGCCATTTTATGTGACAAGAAGAAGGAACACACTCAGCCAATGAAACATGCCATACCTGGCAGACAAGCCCTAATTCTCAGTGTATTAGAACGGGAGGAAAAGCGGGCAGGGGAACCTCAGAACTGATGAAACGGAGCCCGCAGAACGAACTTCTGTACGATCATGGCACCGGTGGAGGTCAAAACGAACAGATGGATCGGGTGGGCTTTGCTGACGACACCCCTTCAGGTCCTTCCCGAGCCCAGCTCCGTACCAGGGTGCCCACCTCCGGGCCTTTCAATGCCTGTCTGACATATTAACTGAAGAAGGCAGAGTAACGCCTCAGAGCTTCTCCGCTCTGTACCTGTCACACCGTGGCAGAAAAAGCCTGTTTCCGAGCCTTCGTCGTGACTACCAGGTACATACCCTGCGACACCTTTCGGAACTAAAGGATCCACAGAATTACGGAGGGAAACCCGCCCATGAAGACCATCCCAGCCGCCTCATTTGACAGATGAGGAAGCCACGGTCCCAACGACCAAGTGGTATGGCTCTCCTAGCCCAGGACTTAACTCCAGCCTTCCTGGCCTCTGTCCCCGGCTCGTTCTAGTGGACCACACGGGAGGCAGCAGAAGGGTGTCCACAACTGCCAGATAAGCAAAACCCATTTCAAAAACACCAAGAAGCAGCAGCAGCAGAGGCATCAAAGTGGGTTTGCCTGTAAGGCAGGAGTGTGTGCGTATAAAATATCACACACACGCACACACGCACTCATGTATCTCCCAAGGTAAGTCTTCCCAGCTGTTTTCTCTTGACTAAAAAGCAGCAAACATTAAAGGTGTAACACTGAAAGTGTCACAAGACCCAATTATTAACAATAGCACCTTAACCCTGACAGATGAGGATAATGCATCTTGTCAAAACCCAGGAATTTTTTGTGTTTTACTGTTAGTTTGCATACGTAAATGTTTAATCAGTTGAATTAAGTGCCAAGGTATTACAAAGCAGGAGGCAGGTGTGGTTTTAACAACGTCGGTTTTGTACCTTTATAACAAAACACTTAATTTTTCTGAACAGTTACCTTCTTCACTACGATTTTATTGTTGGATTGCTGGTTTGGTCTTTCTGCATTTGAAAACTGGCCGATTCATATCCGTATCACAATGAACAAATATATTCCTTCATGTATGACAGTTTCGGCATACAGAATGCAACCTCAGCTACCAATTATAGCTGCAAATGAGCAATAGTGTGGAATGAGACAGCCTGCTGGCTTTGTTAGTATTCTGTCTCCTTCGGGATCCCATGGGGAAAGGGGAGGCTCTGATGAAGAGAAGCCCTTGGCTCATGGTTTATTGTGCTTGCCACCAGCTGCAGACTTCTCATCTCATTAGTTCTTTTAGAATACTGTGGGTGAAGACAGCTGTAGCCTACTTGAGTCTTCAGCTCCTGGGTATTCTGAAGGCTGAATTTGCTATGCACTTTCTGTAATCCTTGGGAAAAAAAAAAAAGCAAGCAAATTCACCAGGCCAAGGAAGTGTATTTTTAAAACGAGGTTTAAAATCGCGTTTAAAAGTAGAAAAATCTTATTGC
Organism: Panthera uncia; assembly: GCF_023721935.1. Classification (NCBI taxonomy): domain Eukaryota; kingdom Metazoa; phylum Chordata; class Mammalia; order Carnivora; family Felidae; genus Panthera; species Panthera uncia. The sequence goes on from NW_026057586.1 coordinate 67,531,148, forward strand.
TAAGGTGCACTGTGTTTAAAAATTTTACGATCAAATTTTAATTATCTGTATGATGCCCAGAGGCCTGGCCAGGATAAGGGCTCGGTAAAACCATCATTATCAAGTTAGGTGTAACGTCCCCGGACACCCGTTCGCTCCACCAATACCAGGGCCTCGACGACAGAAAAACACAATGGTATCAGCATAAGGTAGATTCGGATTAGTGGTAATACAACTCTATTTAATTGAAAACTCTCACTTAAGTAAAAAAGGAGGCAAGTGAAAGTCAAGACACCCTTTGGAGAACAAATAAAATATAATATGGGAAATAAATGGCTTACTGAGTCTCCATGCTGGAGCCACAGAGTACGTTCATTAAATTCTTATAAATAGCTGTTTTCTGTCACTGGAATACAAAAGTTGTGCTACCTCTTGGGTGTACATCTGTTAGTCTCTACAGCTCTCAACAGAAACTCTCAACAGAAACCAGATTCATTCTGAAGACAAAGAATATTAGTTTTATGAATCTCTTAGCATAGTGGCTGTCCCCCCAAATGCAAGTACAAAATCTGTGCTGAGCCAACCTAAATGTCCTTGAGCCCAGATTTAACTCATGATTATGAATGGGAAGTGAGTAGGAGGGGGGGGGACCGGCAGGAGATTCTTGACAGCTTGTAGAAACATCGAAATGAGCGCCACACGCCAGAAACTGCTCGGAGAACCAGGCATGGGTTGCCACAGGTGAGGCGAAATGGAGGCTAAGAAGAGGGCCTAAGCCACAGCATTGGCAGCCTCCGCACCTGCTCCTAAAAGGGCACCCTGCGCGAACCCCCGCGCCCCCCGCCCCGCCCCGCCCCCAGCACAAAGAAACCATTCTATGGGGTCAAAAATAAAAACTTGAGAGAGATATTAGGATCCCGCAGCCTGCCGTAAAATGCTTTCCTTGAGCACAAGATGATTAATTAGGTGTCTATTCAAATAGCTCAGAGATAATCACGAAGTTGAGACTGCACGGGTATCGCCGCTCAACCTAGCAAAGCTTATTTCCTCTAATCACATCCTAAAAGTAAAGCCCAGGATGAGGGGGAGAAAACCAAATTAACTATGAAGATAAATAACAAACATCATCTATTAGCACTGCGCTTCATTTCTCAGTACGTATTGTGGCACTTGGAAAACAAGGCGTTCCTGGATCCTATCACCGCTGACCCCAGCGCATAACTAATTGGAGCTGACAAAATCCAAGCCAGACTCCAGAGGGGAAGCCCATGAAAAAAAAAATGTTTGCATTAAATTTTGCAACAGCAAGTAACAGAGGTGTAAAGACAAATAACATTTACGAACTTGTTTAAGAAACTCATTTCAACGGTTATTTTCAAATAAGCAGCTTTCTTTCCTATTTTTAATTACAGCTCCCCAAGGACCCCTCACCCTTTCAGGTTCCCACAGAGCACCATTAATATAGTATAAGTAAATCTCATTAATTCAGGTCCTACCACCTTGGAATTTATAATAATTCGGACAGGGGCTGGACTGAAGTTTATCTTTGCGTGATCTATGAAAAAAAGATTTGCTACACAAATTAATAGAGTAACAAGATCTCAGGAGGGCTGTTTAAACAGTTCAGAAGTGTTTTAGAGCAATTCAGAAGCATTCATTTGCATATAATTATTATGCTAATTACAAATCATTCTTATCTATTCATTAAAGCAGATTCCCAAAGGACCACTAATTGTCAATAACTTGTTGGCCTAGTTTCTGTTACTGAATGTACCTCTGAGGAACAAAACTGCATTAAAAAATATTCTCTAATTCAGCCTTCTCATTAATCCTTACCGGCTTCCCACCAATGAATCCTAAAAGGCTAATTTTTAAACAACTGCACTCAGAACAGAGAAATGCAGTCAAACCTACAGGGCTGAAGAGAACACTTTTTTTGTGATCTTTTTAATCTCCTGGAGACCCTGCATAGAGATCTGGGGTGGGAGCAGCAGTGGGGCTGAGCATGGGAAGGGGGCAGAGGCTGTCAACAGAGCTCTATGCTAAAAGGTGGCCATAGCTTAGAATAGTCAGGCTAGGGCACAGCCAGGCTAGGGGCACAGTGGGCTGGGTGCCTCTTCCATTCTTTCAGAGACCGCCAACACTGTCACGCTTACGAAGGCAGACCCCCAAAGCCTTTGGAAGGCTACAAATTAATAGAGAAACAGAAAGAAATCAATTTCAGCCCTGAAAAGAAGTTGCAACCAAAAGCCTGATGTGACAGGGACACCTGGCTGGCTCAGTTGTTAGAGCAAGCGACTCTTGATCTAGTGGCCGTTAAATTTGAGCCCCATGCTACTAAAAAAAAAAATAAATAAATAAAATGAAAGTAAAAAAACAAAAAAAAACAACCCTAAAGTGACAGACTCCATCTCCTCCTGCACACCTGCAGGGGAACCAGATAGTTGTGTTCTAGATGAGACTCGGAAAGATGGGGGGCGGGGGGGGGGTGGGGGTGGGGGAGGAGTAAGCCCTTGGCGGGCGGGAAAAGGGGTTCCTGGATAGCCCAGGGCTGGTGGGCTACTCCTGAGCCCTGCCCTCAGATAAGTGGGCTACTGGTTTGGGTAACCCTATGTTTCATGCACAAATATACAAAATATTTGTTACTACCACCTATTTACAGTTAAATACTTATTAGAGCATTTTAAAATGAATAACTCTTAATACTCTTGATACGAATGTTGAACATTACATTTTTAAAGATTAAATTACAAATGCCTGAAATGTACGTAATATGTTCAGGAAAAGTCTTACTTAACACAAAATGTATTTATTTCTTAAATGACAACAGATCATAAAACCTATCATATCAAATTCCTTAAACTAAAACCAGGGGAAAGCCCTAATGAATATTCAGGTGAGCCCTTTCCAGCAAAACGTCCATGTTGGTTTATGAGCTGACCTCAGACACAGCTGCTCCTAAGCCCCAGGACCCCAGTTAACCCATTAGCCCTAATTTCACAAACATTAAGTAGGAAATAATTGCAGGGAAACATTTTTTTTTTTTTACAGCAAGAGCAAAATCCAATAACCAGCACTATTCTTGCTACTATGTTTGGAGAACTTGTTATATACCAGGCACATGCATTCTCCCAGCTAACCGTCACAATGCTGGAACACAGGTGATCCCACCATTTCTGGGGGTGAAGAAGTGAAATCCCTTGCCCTTGCAGAGCAGACGGGCCAAGACTCAAGGCAGCTCTGTCAACAACCTGGCCAACCACCACACTTTTGAATGCAAACATGTGATGTGATTTACGCTTTATCATCTGAGAGTACTCAAGTAATGAAGGGATCTTTGCTCCCCCTCTCCCTAAGAAAGAGTTACACTGCTGGGGTGCCTGGGTGCCTCAGTCGGTTGAGCATCTGACTTTGGTTCAGGTCATGATCTCAGGGCTCATGAGTTTGAGCCCCAAGCCAGGCACAAGTCAGGCTCTGTGCTAACAGCCCAGAGTCTGGAGTCTGCTTCAGATTCTGTTTCCCTCGCTCTTTGCCCCTCCACAGCTCATGTGTGCACGTGCTCTCGCTCTCTCCCTCTCTCTCTCTCTCAAAAATAAACATTAAAAAAATAAAAAAAAAAAAAAGAGTTGCACTGCTTTTAATAAAAAAAGAGGGGTGGGAGGCTTTTATAAGGAATACACTTAAAAAAAAAACTCGATTTGAAGCCATTTATGCGAATTTCTTTCAGCTGCTCAAAATGGCGTTTTCCCCCCAATCCAGAAACTGGAGCAACTCGACCTCACACCTCACCACCTCCACCGCCCCCCTACTTTTTTATTTTTAAAATATGGAAGAGATCAGAAGTAAACATTAAGTTAACAGGTTTTAGTGAAAAAGCATTTTGTGCAAAATAGACTTGTACATGCAGATTTTTAAGGGAAATTTAAAAGTCCTTGCTAAGATTTAACCAAGCTATGAACGAAGCAATATGTTATTTTCCCACAAGGGGGCACTGCCATGCAACTATGCCTTCAAATACACTAGGACATTCTCCAAATCCCCGGCTGGATGTAAATCTTCTAAGAGTTCCAAAAGTTGACCATGTAAGGGAGCAGAATAAAGTGGGGAACGTTTTTACATTTCTTTTTAATAAAAACCATGCCTATGTTTATTTGTATCTCCTTTAAGGATGGGGGGTAAACCTCTATAACTTACTACAAAAAGGATTTCGACAGTGGCTTGCTTCCCAGCATAGAAAAGTTGGGACAAGACGAGCATTTATTTGACAAGGGGAAATTTCTTAAGCAAATGCAAAATCACCGCTACCTTAAAAGCTATACTTGAGTTGTTTTGGTTTTTTCTTTCCCCCGAGTTCAAGGGGGCTACGATTACAGTTAGGAGCTGGGTCACACGTCTCCCCTCCTTACTCTGCACACACTTTAATAAGGAGCTCTTGGAGCTCTCGCACATACACCAGAGAGAAGTTTCTAACGCTTAGTCTACGTTCATTTTAACAGCAAAAGGAAGAGGTACTCTACTAGATCGAGTGTCTGCTCACACCAAAGACAACTGAAGCCGCATTTGGCAACCACAGGCTCTCCTTGGACTCGCTGGCTCTCAGTCACAAACTTCTAATAAACAAAAGCTCTTTTCAGGACTGAAGAATTAGGTAGCCCCTGCACAGCTCCGACAAGCAGAAAGCCCTTCTTAGGAAGCAAGCAGCTACAGCTGGAACAAAAGCAACATCTAGAATGCAGACCTTTTTGAAAAGCCGGGAGAGACGGTGAAGTGAAGTAATGGTCGGTGCTGACTGCTATGGGTTATTATCCATCAAAGATTAATTTGGAAGGTCTATTAGGTTGACCCCAAAAATGTCATTTGTGTGGCTCAAAGCTGACAAATATGAACAATTTCACAAAGTTGGAGCTAATATTTAACTTTTTCTAGCCAGATTTCCTGTTTTTAAAAAAAACTTTAATCTTTTAAAGATTACATAGAAAGCATAATTTATGATTCTTGCATTTCCTTAAAATTAATGAAGTTTTTTTCTAAAGGCAGTACAGTAAAGCATATGTTGCCAAGACTATGCACTCAAATGTGTAACATCTGGGCACTGTCTCACAGAATGCCTGATCAAAGAAAAAGATAGGCCCAAATCCTTCCTAGAGCACGAGAAACAAGCATTGCTTAAGGTGTGACCAAAACTTACATGCCTAAATAAACAAACCAAGTTTCATCAGCTTTCCAAGGCTGACATTCAGGAAAAAGTATCTTTAAAAAAGAAAAAACAAAAACAAAAAAAGGGCAGTAACTAAACACAATATACACTCGTGGTTTAAAACAATTAAAAAGGGTCATTGTTCAGGGTGCCTGGGTGGCTCAGTTGGTTAAGCATCTGACTCTTGATTTTGGCTCAGGTCATGGTCTCACGGTTTGTGGCACTGAGCCCCACACTGGGCTCTGCGCTGGCAGCATGGAGCCTGCTCGGGATTCTATCTGTCCTGCTCTCTGGCCTCCCCCCTCCGCTCTCTAAAAAAATAAACTTAGAAGTGTCAGAATGTCACACACTCAAGAGAACGGTGCATTCAAAGTAAAACGAGCTAAATGCATGGAAAAGCAAGTCTTAAATATTCATTTTTCAAAGGCAAACGGGATTCAGAAAATCAGGTACTGCTTAGCACATTTCTACTCTCAACTAAAATGCCTACCAAAACATACCAAACAAATGGATCATAAACAAAGAACAAATGGCCAACGCCAGAGAGAACAAGCAAAAAGCCCAAACTTGTTTCTTTGAACATCACAATCCTTAAAGGGCTTACCATGGAATTTCCACAAACGGCTTAAGGGAGCAGTTTAGAAGAGCCCAACAATTCCATTATCATCTTTTGGTGTACAACTAAAATGGGCCAGAACTCTTCTTTTAGTAAAGTACAAAACTCCAAACCTCTAGGCTCTAGTCAGCCTTCGAACTCGGACTTTGGCTACAGCCTGGAGCCCAGCACTGGTCTGTATCAGTTGTGTGGGTGGGGGTGGGGAGGGGGGAGGGGGGCGTCCTTTGGCACAGGGGCACTTAGCGCCACCACACTCACTACACAAGCAACCAACTCCAAGTCACTTAGGAACACTTTAATGTGTTTGCACATTAAGAATCTTGCACTCCCTTCAGACAGATACAATTTCTCTTTATCTGGAAAAATATTTACCATACCAACACAGAGCAAACAGTGAGTTCCAAAAGATGTTAGCTAAGTGCACATAAGAGAAAACGTATGGTGCTCTCTGTAAGCGCCCACACCAAAAGACATCTTAGGGGCTCCAATCCTTTTCTGTTCTCTTGCACAGATGCAAATTTCCAAATATCCCAGCATCTAGCAGTTGCGGGAGGAGGTGACCAAGGCCACTAATGAAACTGCTATTTTGGGGAACCAGGGGAGATGGAAAGAACAGGTGGTTGATTGTTTGTTTTAAATAAATTAAGCATGCTCTTAACATATTGCAAAGGAAGGAACATCATATGGTGAGAAGATGCTCTAGAAAGACAAAAATAAGTCAGCAGCCCCACTTTTAAGTCCTGATTCCTCTTTCCAGTACTTATGTGGCTCAGGGAAGTTACAGCACTTCCTTCTGGGCTCAAACTCTTTAACAGTGAAAATAAAGGCTGGGGTGAATGTTTTGGACCATGACCCTCAAAGAGTGCCCACTGTGCAATCTTCACCCTGTATCGTGTATACTTGAGCATGTCCCAAGTGTGAGCATGTACAGAAATCTCCTGGAGAGCTACGTGGAGCCCAGAGTGCTACCTGGACACTGACTGGGGAGGAAGCTAAAAATCTGCATTTCTAACAAGCTGTCCCTGGACAGACCAAGCTTGAAAGGAAAGGGACTTAAGCGTTTTGGCTGGAGTCCTAGCTAAGGCACTGAGAGGCAGGCTTGGGAGTTAGTTACAAGGCTCCCCAGAAGGCCTCAGAAGCCCTGAAAAGAACCTCTTCGCTTCCAATGGTCAGAGAACTGGACCTGTGAGCAGATCCAGCCCACAACTGGGACTCCCACAAGTACAGACCTGCCCCCCTCGCCACGGTGGGGGGGGGGGGGGGGTCTTCTCCAAAGGAAAACAAACAAGGGGGGTGAGGCCGAATGGGCTGGATTCCAGGAACTTCCAGGAAGGGTGAGCTGGACTGGCAGCCCCCGCCCTCACCTGGGAGTGTCAGGGTCCCCTGGAGTGTGGAGGACCCCACTGTGACAAGGGAGTGGAGCCACGTGTTACTCCAGGTGCTAGGCTGGAAAAGCTGCTGGGGAGAAGGGTTCTACTGCCAAGAGGTGGCCCAGAGGGCAGTCCAGACTTGAGCAGTGTGTGGGGACCCAAGGCCCAGAGCTCAGGATGTCCAGCTCGGTCGGGCAGGCATCAGGGCTGCAGAGCAGCTGCAAGTCACGCCCTCCCCACCGCCCCCCAGGGGGGGCGTTTGCAAATGACAGGGACTGGGAGAAAAGGCGGAGAGTTGGGGTAAATCCGACAAGGCAATTACACTCACAGGCAGGTCGGGATGAAGGGACTGAGGGTAATGAGTAACAAGAGGTTAAAAGGAAGGTCAGAAAGAACAAAAGAAAGAAGAGGCATGAAATCTGAGCTTTAGTTTAGGAGCACAAGCCTACTGGGTCACTCACATTCAAAGGGGCTCCTTCAAGCTCTCTAGGGAAGTCCCCGAGAAGAACCCCATCAGTCGGAGCACACCCTCCACATCCTTTCTGTGACCCAGACACAACCTGGTGTGGTGAAACACCACTACAGTCACAAAACTGGGCACGTCTTGGTTTTGAAATGCCTCACCTGGGAAAAATCTTTCACCACAAGTGGATACGCTCCAACATGCTGAAATAGGAGGGAAAAAAACCTCATTCCCTCTTCATATGAGCTGCATTTTAACAGGGAATAGATCTGTACTTTTATACTATGTCTTCCAAACAATGCTTTCCTACAAGTATTCGCTTATTACTGACACTTAAAAAACAGATGTTCAACTAAGTCATTTTTAGACCTGTGAGCCTTAAAATCCTGATTTAAACACTACTTCTACTTAAATCAATTCTTGGAAATAACAATAAAGTCACAGCATATACTACAGAGGAAGCATATACTACAGAGGAAGGCTGATACAGTCCTTTCTGGTTACACATAAATACCTAAAAATGTGGTTCCAATTTCTTTCTGTTTTTTAAACCGTGCTCATTTTCTTTCAAATTACTTCCAAAAACGAAGGTCTCTCTGATGTTAATCGTGTGTACACTTCGGCTTACACTTTAAAGGGTCTTCCTCTCCTGGGAAGTGACTTTTGTATACAAATCATGAAAAGCTACTTAGACAAAGTGCTGGAGATGATTAAAAGGGGCCAGATTCACATTTATACCTTAAAAAAAAAAAAAAAAAAAAAAAAGCAGAAGCAGATGTCAACTGACTCATTTGTATATATTTTGGAAATGAGTTGAAGATATGCATGTGCATTTCATCAGGACGTTTAAAGAAATCTCAACTTTTTTTTATTGTGGTTCTGTATCAACAACAACTGTAAAAATTAAAAAAAAACATATATATATATTCTGGTATCCTCCGTATGCTAGAGAAAACCTTGATTCATTACAATGTGCTCTAACTAAAACATTTTTCAATCTGACAGAAAGGTATTTGCTCATTCAGAAATGAATTTTTAGAACCGAGAGCGTATCATCTACTTCATCACCTAGGATTAGTAAAGAAGGAACGAAAGCAGCATTTTGTTCATTTAATATTTGAATGATAAAAACATCAATTCCTCCAAACTGTCTTCTCCCCCTTCTTTTTTTTAGACAACACAAAGGAAAATAATCTGCAAATTCTTTTTGATTCACCAAGCCTTTATTAAAAGTTCACTCGGTATCATGCACTAAGCATCTTGCTGGAAAGAAAGAGATGATGTCGTACCTCATCATCTCCTGGAAACACAGAGACGATGAGGTACAACAGAGACTGGGCCCCCAAAGGGTACCCAATTTACCGTGGAAAAGAGGAAGGCTTTTCAGGAGTCATGCCAAGGTTAGATCTGAAATGGAAGAGGGGCTGGGACGGTGTGGGGATGGAGGAGGGGAGGGGGCTCAGGGATGTGTTCTGCTGGAATGGCTTGCCAAGCAGAAGGCGGCTTCGTTCTTAAGGGATGGAACACCTTAATACTTCACTACAATGCCTCTTTCCCCCAAAACAGGAAACCAGTTTTGTACAGTGGCCAAAGGAAACGGGGAGGGGGGAGAGGAGACATTTATGCAGACATCCCAGAATCCTTAGCTTGTTTCATTAGGCAATCATGTATCTTCTAGGAAACTACAGAGAATGGTGGCTATAATAACAGTCCTATACAGACTTTCCATAAGTAATCAACAAAAAAAAAGTGGATAAACCATATATTTAAACATATATGTGTGTGTGTGTGTATATATATATGCAAATTACTGTGACCTTGGGTCAAATTCTTGTTCCTAGAGTTATTGTGACAATGTCACCCTTCAATTATGTAAATATGTCAAAGGATCCACTCAAATATTTAGTTACTCTGTGGGTCTTCTCACATCCTTTCTGTGTACAGTGAGGTACAGTTCATAAGCACAACCAAAAAACAGCAAAGTCTACAACAAGAGTGATATATGAGCTGTCTGACACCAGCAACCCAGCAGAGAGTTGATCCTTAAAGTAATCAACAGTCACTCTGAATTAAACTGTCCAGGGCTGTATTTGTGTTAAATGCCCCTGCAGTGACAGAAACCCCCCACCAGGTGGAGTTAACAGTCAAGATTCACTTGCAAATTCTTGGGTTGGGTTTTGGT
>NW_026057586.1:67541054-67552400 GCF_023721935.1 Panthera uncia
TTTTTTTTTTTTTTTTTTTTTTTTTTTTTTTTTTTTTTTAAAGCTGATTTTATTTACTTTTGAGAGAGCGTGCAGAAGCATGCATGCGTGAGTGAGGACGGGCAGAGAGAAGAGAGAGAATCCTCAGCAGGCTCCACACCAGCAGCACAGAGCCTAACATGGAGCTCAATCCCACAAACTGAGATCATGACCTGAGCAGAAATCCAGTGAAACGCTTAACCGACTGAGCCACCCAGGCACCCCCCAAATTCTTGGGTTTCCTGAACTCCCAACTATTTCACATTACTCCTGATTGGGGAGGAGACCTGGCTATTAATCCTCTCAAAATTACTAATTAACTGCTTTTATTTCTTTTAAAGCATGTTAATAGGCAGGAAAGAAATTCAGTCATTCAAGAAGTTTTTAGAAAAACTAGCTCACTCAAGAAAAACCAGAGTTCATTACCCACCAGATGAAAATCATGGATTCAGTCAGACCGAGACCAAAACCTCCAGGGGTTAAGGTGCCACAGCCTGAACTCCTGAGAGATCACCACACCCTCAAGGTCTCCCTACTAAAAATCCACATCGTTGGTCCAGTCATAGTTACTAAACTCTTGATTCTAGTGTTCACTTTAATCCTTGAAGAGCGAGGTTTAGGTACTAAAAATTGACCGATGGCATGGCAGACGTGTCCCAAGGGGACTCCCACAACGAGTCACACTCCTGTACAAGCTCCTCCCCTGAGCACTGGTGGAACCCACGACACGCTTCTCACCAGTAGGCTACGTATGTGCGGCACAGGGCTGGCACTCCTTCGATGAGGTTGCCTTCCCTGGCCACCAAATTTGTGAGGCGTCGTGCAGCAACAGAAAACCGATACGCTAAGCAAGAAGAAGACGTCCCCCAACAGTTCGCTGCACACACGTCCGACAGACCTCGACTCTTCCACCCCGTTCCCCAGCCATCTGGCTCCCTCACCAGCGTTCATGAAGGAATCACTACCGCCTTTCACTTTCTTCCCGACTGTCTCATACATGAGCAAGTACATGCATACAGATCTATTTTTCTCCCTTTTATGCTCTTACAAATGGAAGCATCCTATATGTACTCTTTTTTATCTTTCTCCCACATTACCTTGTGAAGGATTCCTGATCAGTACAAATAGAGCTCACTCCCTCTTAATGATCAAACTGAACTCCACTATACAGGTGACCCATAAGGTGCTTAGTCCCTGTTGATGGAGAAACATTTAGACGTCAGACTGTTTCCAGTCATACGTTTATACCTTTGTCACTTCATACTGAGTAGGATCAATTCCTAGAAATGGAATTCTGCTGTACATTTGTAATTCCGCAAAACAGGTTGTGCCGATTTACACACCCAGGGGCAATGTAAGTGGGTGCCTGTTTCTTCTCCCTCCTTGCCAACCCAGGTATCAAGTTAACATCAAACTGATTTTATAAAATGTCTTGACTCACAAAGGTTAGTTTCCTCATCATTCTCAAGCTCATCGGGTTCACTCAACAAATGCTGATGAAGTCCTCACTCTGAAAAGGGGATGAGTTTGAGAACATGGAGACCAAGATACATCAATGAAACGAGTAAGAGCAGAAGGGTAGAGGATTCCAACGTGAATGAAATCCCCTGGAAGAAATGCTGTCTGACCCTCAGGACACACAGGCCTCAGACAGAGAGGAAGGAGTACCGGAAGTCAGGACAGAACAAATAGCAGGGAAACGAAGCCAGCAGCTTGACGAGTGACAAAGCAGGGCCTTAGCTCTGAAATGGAAGACTGGAAAATCGGTGGAAAGAACCCTGGATTGAGAGTCAGAATTTCCATTGCTGGCACTGGCTAAACGATCTTGGGAAAAGACTCGTTTACCTGGGCTTCAGTTTCCTGACTTGTAAAACAGGGTGGTTAGCCCCGAAATCAAACTTTCTGTGGCTGCAGAACTGTGTGTTCAAAGTCCATTTTATGGTGAAGACTAATGTCAGACGGGCAGGACTATGCTGGGAGAGGGGGACAGAGGGAACTCCTCAGCCCCATGTTCTAGTCACTCCATCCTGACAGCCGGAGAAACTGGTGAGCTCCAAGAAATTCTTAGGAGTACACAAAACACGGTCTGAAAGCAATGAGGCCGAGGTAGCTCAGGTCCCCTTCGACTCTAAAAACTATTCCAACTTTCCCCTCAGTGTCGGATAACGCACCTGCACCTCCACTTGCCTACAATGCCTTCATTCACTGACTACCTAACATAGCTCAGGCACTGTTCAAGGAGCTGGGAAGACAACAGTTAGGAGTAAAAAAGACGCTTCCCTCCATGGTGCAATCTCTACTTAGGGAGAAGAGAAAAACAAACTTACAATATCAGAGTAATGAGGGTAAGAGAGAAAAATGTAACGAGGGTGGGAGTAGACTATTCCACCCATCAAATCGTACTTTTCCTCATGTTACGCCTCCTCCATTCGGTCTTCCCAGATTTTCGTCCTCACACTCTGTTCTTCTCTCTGAAATCCTGCAGCACTTTGGACCATGCATAAGGCTCTGCCGTTTGTTCACCGTTTCACTGCACTGGGCTGGTCTCAGTCAGATTGCAAGCCTCTGGGAGGTTCTGTACCACCCTGGACAGCTACTGCAGGGCTAGTCCAGCAGCACAGAGCAGGCACTCAGTACCTGTGGACTGCTAAGACAACGCTGTCATTTGAGAACTGCAAATGTGTACTTTTCCCAACACCATGGACCAGAATTTTCAAGGAACATCAAAGAGCAGAATCAAATGAACCAATCAAAACAGAAAACCAAAGTGGATCTGGTTAAGAAGTAAAGATGGCCAGGTGGTCCAGATGTTTGCATGAGACGCTAATCCTAAGACAAACATTAACTATTCATGGCCAAATAGATGGGGTGGAAGCTGAAGGGAGGGTGTGAGGGTGAATGTCTGTGCCTGAAGTGTGGAAAGAAGAAGATGAGTGGAAGAAAAGGGCAGACCCAGAGCCCCTGCCCCACTACGTCTCTTCCCTACCTCCTTGCTGGGATGGGCACCGGCCCCACAATTCACCCCCCACCCACCAGGGCTTCACACACCCCTGGGTTTACAACTGCTCAGAGTATCCTCACCTCCCAGCACAGAGTTCCGTTCTCCCCTTTCACAGCGGTAAATGTGTATGTCAGGGTTCCTTTTGGACGTCAAAAGGTCTGAGCATCCCTACATGGTATCAGCTGTATTTTTAGTATTCACAACTGACAAAACACATAAACAACTACTGTGACACAATGTCCACAGCAGCACTAGTTACAAGAGCCACAAGGTGGAAACAACCCAATGTCCATGCACAGATGAGCACATAAACAGACTGGACTGTTATCAGCCATAAAAAGAAATGAAGTGATGGCACATCCTACAACGAGGATGAAAACACGCCGAAGTAACAGAAGCCAGACACAGAAGGTCATGTACTGTTATGAAGTCCACTTCTATGAATTATCCAGCAGAGGTAAATCCATGAAAACAGAAAACAGATTAGTGGTAGCCAACGGCTGGGGAGAAGGCAGAGAAGGGAGTGACAGTCAATGGGTGCAGGGCGTCCTTTCGGAGTCATGAAGACGTTCTGAAACTGGGTGATGGCGATGGTGAGAATATACTTGTACAAAATGCCACCGAACTGTCCATTTTAAAGTGGTTAAAATGGTAAATGTTATGTGTGCTTCAACTCAAAAGTACTGTGAATTCAGTAAACTTTAAAATAAATTTCTATCTCACTAATCTCTAAAATGTAACTTGGAAAACAGGAGCTACGAACACTGAGTAATAAAACCACATACACATATTTATTTACTCCCCAACAATGCTTGGTTTGAACACAGGTCTCAGAACTCCTGCACAACTGTAGACAAGAATGGCGAACATTTATTAAACTAGGTGGTGCTCTAAGTGCTCACATTTAACGCTGTGAGATAATTAGGCAGAGAGAGAGAGAGTAAGCAACCCATCCGAGACTGAATAGCCAGCAGGTGGCAGAACCTCAAAATTTGAATCTGAAGCCAATCTAGTTTCAGAATGTATGTTTTTAGACACAGCTCCATGGACTCACGATACAGACTCTTCTCATTTGGGCCCAATCCAGCTCTTTCCCTACGGATCCATCCCAAACAACATTCCACACAGGGAAGCACCCGCTCAGCCTTAGCGTAGCAGCTATCTCAAGTGCTGTTGTCATGTGTCCTCGGGGCCAACAGTGCCTTTTCTCTCCTCGCTGAAGGCTAGCCTGGGGTCGAAGGCATGAGACCAAGGGCCTCCAGGGTTCTTGCACAATCAGCCTTCACTGCTCTTCCCACTTGCATTCATGCCTGCAAACACTGAGCACCCATTTTAGCCTGAGAACAAGAACAAAGAACCGCTCTTATGACGCCAGCAAGACCAAAGGTGTCTTGTATTCTGCAGGAGAACAACCTGGAATGCAAACCCATGAACCACAAGATCCGATCATTTTGTCTGGCCAGCACAACTGTTCCAAACACCAACAACACCAACTGAATGCCTTCCCTGGGGCACCCGTACGGCTGCTCGGCATGATCTGGTGATCTGTCGGTGCAGGCATGTAGGTCAGCCTGCCCCCGCCCACTAACCGACTCACGCACTGCTCACTCCCAAACACTGTCCTCCTACCACCATTCTTTCACACTCAGTGAATCGTGGCTGCGAAAGACACAGAGGTAAAAAAAGGCAAAACAGACACTTGAATATTGTTTTTAAAACAGAAAATACATTCACTTCTGAGGATTTAAAAAAAAAAAATCCTATATAACTTCAAAGGTGGAATTCTCCTTAGAACTGAAAATAACTTCAAATCATAGCACAACTAAAATTTAAGAAGTTCTATGACAAGGGTCCCTCATGAGTGCTTACATTTCTATTAAGGGAGGATATCCTAACAAAACAGGATCCAGTCTAGCAGGTCACTGCTGGCAGTCTCGACCCCAGTGATTGCAGAGAAAAGGTGGGAGACCTCTGTTTTAGAAGGGTTACTTTTAAGTTGCAACAGCAAAACCAGACATTTAGTGTTGGGGTTTGTTTGTTTGTTTGTTAAGCTTATATTTTGATAGAGCATGAGCAGGGAAGCGCAGAGGGAGAGGCAGAGGGAGAGAATCCCAAGCAGGCTCCACGCTGTCAGCACGGAGCCCGACGCAGGGCTCAATGCCACCAACAGTGAGATCACGACCTGAGCCGAAACCAAGAGTCAGACACTTAACCGACTGAGCCACCCAGGCACTTGTTGAGGTTATTTCTGTTCAACTTACAACACTGCTCAGGTTCAGACAATAAGCACTGAAAATGAAACGTAAAGGCCATGAAATAAAAATCTAACTGAATACACTGGGCTTTTCTGTGACAGAAAGAAGGGATGCCTGCCACTCTTGTTTCAAAGCTTCTGCTTTCTGGACTAGCAGGAAAAGGGACACTGGTTATCTTAACGTATAAAAAGTCCACAACGTGCCCTGCAAAACCAAGCAGCACCCACCACACTCCAAGATAAGAACTGAGTTAATTTTCACAAGCTGCAGCAGAGTAATACAAGGGTCTTACTTTGGGAGAATGCAGGTCTTCACCTTTGGGGGCGGGGGGTGTTTTTATTAAGTCAAAAGCCTAAAGTACAAATATTTACATCTAGTAAAAATCAAGATTAGGAAGCTGTACAACTGTTAAGCTTTCTTAACCACTCTTTAAAAGTATAAGGGACCCGCATTATTTATAGAAGTTCAAGGGAGAATTCTTTTGTAAAATAATGTCAGTCCCTTTCCCCCCCAATGAAAACAAACCTCTATATATCTCAGGTATACCAGCATTTCTCAAAGGGATCATTTGTGTAAAGGTGAAATCCACACAAAAGACAACCTTCTCTCCTACTCGCTGGTCTCTTTGTTGTACGGACCGACACCTGACCTCCAGACTCATTTCAGTGTAGAAATGCAGGCCGTAAAAGAAAGAGTGAAGATCATTTTTAGCTTTAAGAGGCAGCAGGTTAAAATGTCACGGAGGACTATGCAGTACTTACTGCTGGTTCAACTTGACTTCGATCTGCAATATCTATGTGAACAATTTCAACAGTTTTCCACGTGTTCGGATCTAAACCGTGTACCTAAAAATGACAAAGATAAATGAAACACAACAAACTGTAGACTATTCTTACCAGACAAAACTACTACAGTTATGTATATAATCTTTATCTGAGCCTTTTGGAGCACATTATGAAGAATAAAAGAAACCCAAATTCCTACCTCACTAAATTAGTTGTCTGAAGTCTTAAGGGATGTACAAATCTTTTCCCCCCTGTAGCCCTAAAAAATAAGTGTGGGGAAGGGGGAGGTGTGAGGATGCTGCCGATTAACAGAAACCCATCACCATTACTTCCTGGTAGTCCTTAGACATGAGCCATATAACCAAATGTACCGAACCTATGTTTAGCCCAACGATACACAACAATGTTCTTGCAAGCCTTGAGTCCTAGACAAACATAAGGTGACATATTAGACTGCAAGAAGCTGCACTGTGTGGTTTAAAACCTATCCTGAATCTGATTATCCTAAAGCTTTCCAGTTTCAGTAGGATCATCAATTCCTCCATTCCTTGTGTTGATTAATCATTTATTTCTGAAACTCCCTCTATGAACCAATTAAGAACGGTTTAAAAACTGCCACAGATACGCCCATTTGAGAGCTGGAAAAGGTACATGAACTCATACACTGACTGCAGCATACCAAATCTTCTCATTTAGACTCGAAATTTTAGAATCACTATGAAAAAAACAACAGGAAATGTCAAATGATCTTCAGGAAGAAGAACTCAAATCAAATACAAGTCATAATTCAAAAGTTCTATTAATTGGCACCAATCACATAAAAGCAGAATCTACCATAACATGAACTTTCTCTCCTATAACAGCGCAGCACAAGGCTGGACAGTAGTTCTCAAACTGGAGCGTGCACCACAACACAGAGGATGCTGGACCCCCCCAACTGGGGATTTTAATTCAATAGGTATGGGATGGAGGCTGAGAAGGTGCACTTCTAACAAGCTCCCAGATGCTGCTCCTGGTCCAGAGGCCACACTTTGGACAGCCACTAGGCCGAGGGCATCAATCTATACCAGACGCCTCCCCAAATTCTTTGACAAGCCTCATCAAAAGTTAATGATTACATTGAGTCCTAAATAATGATTTTCTTGAAATTTATTTTAGGGATCAATGTGCACCAACTTGTAAAAACCAGAAGCTTGTCAACATTTTTATAAAATATTGAAAGCTGCTCTTCCCTCTCGCCTTTTGGCCATTTCTCTGACATCAACCCAGCCCCAGCCAAGTGGAGCAGAGGTGAAAATTAAAGCAGTCAAGTTTGCTTTGTAGAGTAGCTCTGCCAAACACAGAGATGAAAAGGTGAAAAAAACCTGAAATTAATGGCTAAAATCGGTTTGGGGATGATCTGTGAATTTTATCTCTGCTCTCCCTGACCCAGATAAAAAACGGCAACCTCACCAGTCCACTCTCGCACCAAAGCAAGGGGGCTGACAGGGAAAGCCCGTCTGTTGCTGGCTGCTTGCCTGCCTCACCGCAATCGAACGCACCCTGGTAGGTCCAGGTAGGTCTAAGGTAGATCACCCTGGTGACAAATGGTCTGTCCATGACAAAATGAACTACGGTATTCCCATTTCCAGGCTTCTGCACTGAAAGCCCAGAGTTGAAACTTACATTTTCTAATGTTCCCAAGTCTGGTTTGTGCCATGTTTCAATTTTAATGAAGAAATCATCTTTCATATATTCATTCTGTAGAAAACACAACAGCAAAATAACAGTGATCTTTCACCAGTTCTTTGGGGCTTTTGTCTGCGGGAGCCTTCCCCAGCGTAAGCATCTGCGCTTTGACTCTCTAAGACTGATCCTCAAGTGACAAAGAATCACTAGCTACCTATTTTTATAGACTTACCAGGCAAACCAAATGCTGCATGCTTTTAAATAATTTAAACAACTCTACTTGTCATGCAGCATACGGGGCTAATATTAAAGAAGCTGAGAGGTTTGGTGAGCAAATACGGCATTCAAAGGAAGTAGCAGAAGCAAAATAAAGTCAACAGGGAGAGTTTGAGACAAGGCTGGAAAAAAACCCCATTAACTGGGAACATGCGGGAGAGTGTGGGCTGGTGGAAAGAGCACAGAGGAGCCATGCAGCGTTGGACACTTTTAATTTAAAAAGTAAGCAATGACTGAAAATAAACTATGTAAAGCAAAATTTAAAGATGCAGAGTATGTGACACGAAAATAGTTTTACTCACCGTTACAACTGAGTCATAATGGGCAGGTAGGCAATAAAAGGGGAAAAATTTCAGAATATTAATCAAAGTCAAAACAATCTGTCATATTACTTAATATCACGCAGATTAAACTACCTGAAAACACAGAACAATTAGTAGTTCATGTCTGCAAAGTTTCTACACGAGTGACACTACAGGATACCTTAGGTTATGAAATTAATAACGTAATTTTAAAACAATGGTAAAAGGAATGAGGTCACAAAAGCAATACATCACTTTAAGGCTAATTTAGCAAACAACAGGAAACCGTTTCAGAAGTCTGCCATATTCCTCCCCTAGTATGTGGCAAGATGAGTACAATACTATTGAAACTACACCGAAAGACATTTTTGAGTGCGGATGACCTTTAAGGTCTCACCCCTGGAGCCAGTGCCATCAGCAAGGACCTCCAGGTGGCTGTCAGCAGGGAATGAATCAATGCCCCTCACAAAGGTCTCAGGAGAGGAACCCAGTGCAATCTCTCCTCTGCCACAGCACCTGCCGTGACTCCCCAAGAACCCCACAGAGGGCTTTCTCAGGTGTCACCCTTCTCACAGGTCTCGATACTGGGAGTCCCTCTCCCCCTCATCAGTGGGGCGGAGGGGTAGAACGGCTGCCATGGACCAGGCTTACTTGTTCTACAGTAGGGGTATGCGTTCCAGGCTTTCTCGTGAAATACCAAGGAGCCCTCTGGAGCAATCATCCTCACGAATGCAGGAACTTTGCTGTGAGGAGAGAAATAGTGAATGTATTTTCAGTACTACCATTCCTTCCTTGTTGGCATCCACAGGGCTAGTTCAAGGAGTACCATCGTCAACAGTGATTACGTTCTGAGTTTCATAATCCACGTTCAAGACTGTTATCAACAGTTTTATTTTCAATCCCAAAGTAACTAAGTGGAAAATTAATGTAAAAACAACAAAATGATTAGGAACATTTAACCGTACGCAGGATTTAAGGGGGGAGAAAAGAAACAAGTTTGTGTTGGGCTTCTGCTCTACTCCCTGATATGAAATCCAAAAGTTAACTGAGGCTATTCAACCTGTAGATAATACAGCACAGAAGTTCTCTTACGTGGTTTAGATAGACCATACTCACTGTGGAACACAAAACAGTCCCCAGAATATTGGAGTGTCTCTGAATGAAAGCTTTCAAGTACATTGTACAGAATAAACCTAAAGAGAAATGACGATGTGAAGGACCCATGTAGAAATGTGATAGTAAAACATATCAAGTACAGGGGCTCTTAGATGGCTCAGTCAGGTAGGCGTCCAACTTCAGTTCAGGTCATGATCTCACAGTTGGTGGGTCTGAGCCTTGCACTGGGCTCGCTGCTGTCAGTGCAGTCTGCTTCTGACCTCTGCCCCTCCCCTGCTCATACCCTCCCTCTCTCAAAAACAAAATGAAAAACATCTAAAGCATATCAAATAAAAATTTTATATGTCTGGAAGATGAATGTTATTTGCTGCCTCAAGTATAGCTGGAGGAAGGTTAAGTACATAACACAGGAGTTTGTGCCAATTCATAGGAGAGTCAGCAAAGATCCCAACAGTAAGTGGGCAAAAGACACGCAGGGACACATTACAAATAAAAAACACAACTGGCTAACCAACAAATGGGAAAATCAGTCTTTCCAGTCCAAATGACCACTTTTTTATTTTTTATTTTATTTATTTTGAGAGATAGGGGGTGGGGAGAGCACAAGCAGGGGAGGGGCAGAAAGAGAGGGAGAGAGAGAATCCCAAGCAGGCTCTGCACTGTCAGCATAGAGCCTGATGCGGGGCTTGAACTCACAAACCATGAGATCATGACCTGGGCTGAAATCAAGAGTCCAGACACTTAACCAAGACTGAGCCATCCAGACACCCTTGAAATGACCACTCTTAATGGCTCAAGCCTACTGTAAAGAAGGCAGTTTTATGGGCACAGGCTTTTTATCCAGACCGGATTCAAATCCCAACATCACCACTTAGAAGCCGTGGGACACTGGACACATTACTTGGCTCTCTGAACTTGCTCATGAGTTGAACAGAGTCCCTATTACCTAACTTTGCAGGGTTATTGGGAGGATCCAATCAGATAACACCTGTAATGTGTTCAGCACACTGCATAGTACAGTGAGAGCCCAATTAACGGGACGTACTGCTTTTTAATTATCAGTTGACCTGGAGCTGAGTACTTTCAACGTGCCTTTCTTCTCTTATATCCAATAGCGCTGTGAGGTACACGTTAATTTATTATTTCATATAACCAGCATTTAAGTGGCTAATTGCAGGTCAAAACTATATCCTCCAACTTGAAGTCCCATACACTCTCTTCTGTATCCAAGTTGCTTCTCTGAGAACTTTCAAACACAACTTGATTTCCTAAAGTAAGAGAAAGAACAAACTAGGGAAACTTGGGCCCCAGAGAGGACTTCTGTCTCCTAAGAATCAGCAGCTGACCAGAGGACCCCCCCACACACACACATACCTGTTGAATTTTGGAAGCTAAGCAAGGTAAATGAAAGGAACCCCACCAGCCAGAGAGCCATGCAGTGACAGAAGAGGCGGACAGCCCTTCCACTGTCTCCTCAGTACATAAGAATGTGCATATGTCTTGGAGCTTCCCCTCCTGTGGCCCATTAAACCACTGGAAAAGAAAAGCTGAAGCACCATTACATACAACATTAGAGCAAGATTCCAAAGGCATAAAGAGATTTACCTGTGCCTTTACATCCCGAAAACATAGTAATAAAGAGGAACTAATTCTTTGAGCACTCATTCTTTCCAAATCTTGGGAAGATTCATGTAAAGGGGCATGACGTCATAAAAATAAAACTAAGAAACCGAAAATACTTTCACCTTAAAAGTCAACGAGTCCAGGGGCGCCTGGGTGGCGCAGTCGGTTAAGCGTCCGACTTCAGCCAGGTCACGATCTCGCGGTCCGTGAGTTCGAGCCCCGCGTCAGGCTCTGGGCTGATGGCTCGGAGCCTGGAGCCTGTTTCCGATTCTGTGTCTCCCTCTCTCTCTGCCCCTCCTTTC
>NW_026057586.1:67552500-67558194 GCF_023721935.1 Panthera uncia
CCTCTGGGCTGATGGCTCGGAGCCTGGAGCCTGTTTCCGATTCTGTGTCTCCCTCTCTCTCTGCCCCTCCCCCGTTCATGCTCTGTCTCTCTCTGTCCCAAAAATAAATAAAAAACGTTGAAAAAAAAAAATTAAAAAAAAAAAAAAAAGTCAACGAGTCCATATTACTTCTTTCATTGCTGAAGAACTGGAACCAAAATCCCTTCAACCGTGGGAGAGGTCTATTCGGGGTATAATGTAACACGTATGGGTGATTTTCTACACACAGCTACCAGATTACCTATCCATCTGAGAGTATGACAAAAAGATCTATCACGGATTCATTTGGTCAACTTGCTCAGAAACATATTTTAACTATCCTATTTATCCCTATAGTGCCCAAAAATCTAAAAACTTTAAACATTCATCCACAGTTCTAAAACTTGCTGACCCAAACAGAAGAAAACCGGTAGTCACTAAAGGCCAGCAAGAACCAAATCTACAAGAAAGTTTTGACATTTCTTCATTTTCCTCCCGAATGCCTATTACCTTATTTCCAGGATACTTTTCCACGATACCAATTCTAACAACAGATTTTGTTCCGACTTGGTTAAGAATGACCAAACCTTTGAGCCAGTTGTTTCAAACTGGCTGGCTTTTTACATTTAATACTAACAAACATCTTTCCTCAGTGAATCGAACTTATGGACTAAACAGAGAAAACACATAAACAGGGTAAGTAAATTTCAATTCTGCTTTAAGGGAGAAAAATCTTCACTGGTGGCAACTTTAAAATTTTCCTAACAAGGTGGTTCAAGCGTACCATTTATATGTAATTGGCTTTTCTACCTCACTTATCAACCTACCTAGCAAGTAATTTGTTTTGGAAGCTCAGGGTCTCACAAAAGGGACATATATTTACTGAATTACCAAGATGCAGGTAGGCCTTAAACAAATTAACAAGGACATTCCTCCTCTTGTTTTCCCAACTATCATGAAATGTACTCTTGTGATAAACCAACATTCATGACAGTGCTTAACTCAAGATAGACACCTCTAGATTCAGCTGTTTAAGAGTCAGGAATAGAGGTGCCTGGGTAGCTCAGTCAGTTGAGCATCTGACTTCAGCTCAGGTCACGATCTCAAGGCTCATGGGTTTGAGCCCCACATCAGGCTTTGTGCTGACAGTGCAGAGCCTACTTCAGATTCTCTGCCTCCCTCTCTCTCTGCCCCTCCTGCACGTGCACACACACGTTCTCTCTCTAAAATAAACATTAAAAAAAATTAAGGCAAAAAATAATGTCCAAGAGCACAAAAGGTTGCCATACATAGCCCTTTCCCCACCCCAATTCTAAATGCACACGAAGGATATCCAACTTCAGGGAAAAATTCAACCAAAATGTGTCATCAATTGTGTTGACAACACTAAGAGACAATTGTGGAGACAACTGTGGAGACAATACTAAGATCTGACATCACTATAAGAATGGCTGCGAACCTATTAAGTGGGTAAGACAATTCTGTCATAGTGGTACGGGAAAACAAAGGGCTTATGTGGTTTAAAAGATGTGTAATAAATGACCATAATGTATACTGAACTCCTGATCTAGGAGCATAGTTTTTTTTAAAAATCTTGTTCCTGAGATATGTAATACCTTGGCAAATCATTTCAAACTGCACTTTTCCCATCAAAGTTTTATACCTACTTATAAACAAAATGAGCAAAACTGTTCATTTCTATTTTTCCATCCTACATCCTACTGTGGATAAACACCAAAATGTAGAAAAAACCTTATGAAAAAATCTGAAGACCAGATTAATCTGTCACAAATAAAATAATCTTTCATTTTATAATCAACTGAAACATACCTTAAATACATTGGGCACCTCATTCATTCATTCATTCATTCAAGTATTTACTGTCCATTGTATCAGGGGCTATGTAAATAACAGTACGCAAACAATTCCTACCCTGAGCTCACCTTCCAGGGAAAGGAGCAGGAAACAGAGTAGTATATAACCAAAGGCAGTGAAATACCTCTCCCGAAGTGCAGTGAAAGAACAGAGAACTGGACAAGTACATACTGGAGTAAGGGTGCTCAAGGCCTCCCTGAGGAAGTGACACTACAACGGTGATCTGAGGGTGAGGAGGGCCAGCACATGAAGAGACAGGCCCCAGAGTCCCATCAAATAGCAAAAGCCGTGGCCTGCTTGGGTCCCTCTGAGGCCTCTGGCATGGCTAGCCTACAGTATAGGAGGAGAGGGACGGACACAAAATGATGATGGTGAGGTGAGCAGAGGGCAGACAGATCACACTGAGGCCCATTTTATAGACTAAAAGCATTGGGTTTTATTCTTTGTATGATGAGAAGCTACTGAAGGCTTAAAGAAGGAGAATGACAAAACCAGATTTAAATTTTCAGAACTTAAAACTTTGTCACTTTAGTAGTCACGTTAGTAAATGAAAATTAACTGGAGTGGGCAAGAGTGGCAAAAATTAACTCAAAACGGATTAAAGATCTACACATAAGAGCTAAAGCTATAAAACTCTTATTAGAAAACGTAGATGGGAAATCTTTGGGACCTTGGGTTGGACGATGGTGTCTTAAGTATGACACCAAGTAACAACAAAAGAAAAAATAAGTAAACTGGGCTTTTTCAAAATTATCAACTTTTTATGCTTCAAAGGATACTATCAAGAAAGTGGGAAGAAAACTCACAGAATGGGGGAGAAAAAACTGCACATCATATATCTGATGGAGCTAGTTTCTATAATATATAAAGAAACTTACAACAAAATAGACAATTAGAAAACAGGTAAAATATTTTAACAGATATTTCTCCAAAGAAAATCTACAAATTACTAGTAAGCACAGAAAAGATGCTCAACATCATTAATCAGCAGAGATATGCAAATCAAGACCCTGAAACACCACCCCACACCCATTAAGATGGCTATTACCAAAACAAAACCTGAAAATAACAAATATCATCAAAGATACGGAGACAAGGGAACCTTCATTCACTGTTGGTGGGAATGTAAAATGGTGTGGTGGCTTTGGAAACAGTCTGGTAGTTTTTCAAAAAGTGAGGCGTGAACATATGACCCAACAATTTCAACTGTAGGAGAGTGCACGCATGCATGTATATACACACCCTAAAAACATATGGCTACACAGAAACTTGTACCCAAGTGTTCACAACAGCATTATTTATAAGAGCCAAAAGAATGGGTAGCAAGAGATCAGTCTGGAAGCAACTGGAAAAGTTCAAGAGAAAACAGACAATGATAACTTGCATTAACGTGGTGGGGATGGAGATGGAAAAAATGGGTAGATTTAACGGGGAAAATTTATAAAATGAGTAAAAATCCTGATTTGTGGGAAGGAGTAAAATCACCAGACACAAACTGGCTAACTTTCAGGAGGTAGAACAAGGCTTTAAAGTTTTGAAGAAATATAGGGGCACCTGGGTGGCTCAGTCGGTTGAGCGACCAACTTTGGTTCAGGTCATGATCTCACAGTTTGTGAGTTCGAGCCCCGCGTGTTGGGCTCTGTGCTGACAGCTCAGAGCCTGGAGCCTGCTTTGGATTCTGCGTCTCCCTCTCTCTGCCCCTCCCCCACTCATGCTCTGTCTCTGTCTCAGAAATAAATAAACATTAAAAAAAAATTTTTTTAAATAATAAATAAAATAAAGTTTTGAAGAAATATCAAAAAGAGAGAGGGAAGGAAGTGTTTTTCACATAACAAAAGACAACAGCCATAAGAAACGTTAACATACAATGAGGAAACAATACACAACAGAAGTTATTTCTGATAATCTTCTGGAACAGGATCATTCTTGATTCAGAAGTGTGAAAACTGTGCAGGGGCGCCTGGGTGGCTCAGTCAGTTAAGCGTCCAATTTTAGCTCAACTCATGATCTCACAGTTAGTTCACTGGTTCAAGCCCCACACTGGCCTCTGTGCTGACAGCTCAGAGCCTAGAGCATGCTTCAGAGCCTGTCTCCCTCTCTCTCTACACCTCCCCCAATCATGCGTGCACTCTCTCTCTCTCTCTCTTTCATTCTTAAAAGTAAACATTAAAAAAAATATTTTTTTAAGTGCAAGCTGTGCAAAATTTATGACTCAGAACTACATACAAAGAAAAAATTTTGTGTTGATGTCTAATTCTGGACTCAAGAATGAATTACTATATTTGCCTGATATTCATCAATCTCATACTTATTCAAAGATGCTCTCTGATGTGAATCATCTCATATAATCGATCTTTGTATTCTCAGGTGACTTTAAACTTCTCATTTTTAAACATGAACTAACTTTAGTTCCTGGCAAATGACTCTTTTGCCTACAAAAATGAGGTCTTTACTGGAACCACATGAAATTTTAAAATGATGTTCAATTAAACCTCTGCTGTTCCAATCTTTGGGGAATAAGATCATTCAGAAGTTGGCACAACTTTAAGAATTCTGCATCATCCAGGACTGACTGGAGATGGTGAAGACATAATGCTTACTATGAAGAATAAAAGAGTAAAGCTGATCTTCCCCAAGAAGGGAGAGAAAACAAAAAACAAAAGGACTGGTCAGTGTGTTCCTTCCTACAAAGTCTCAGGAGAGCTGCAAGTTTTTCTCTGAAATAACCATCTCAAAAGTTGCAACACACTTCCTTGCCTTGCTTCAAAATTCTTTGCCCAATAAAGTCTTTTCTCCCTCCCCACCGTCCACTGTTAAGTGTATATTAAACATCATAAGGAAACATACTCAAAACTTTTATGGTCAATGGGGTACAAGACAAATACGTACACATGAAACACATGGTCGGGTGTCAAAATGAGTAGATGTGACACAAAGTAATGGGAAGAATAAAAGTAGTCAAGGGATGTCTCTGCAAAGGACAGCGTTGACTATGCGTGGGAAACTGAGGTTATGGGCAAGCCCGTATCACAAGAAAAGAACCTAACCAGCTGAACATGGCACTTCTGAAGGACAATGAAGAGACGGGCTTACTTAGATCGAATAGTCTGCACTCTGGACAGTTTTAACGGTTAAGAGGCATGGAGAAGTACACCTTGTTAAGCTTAACTTTATTCTGAAAGAAGGCTTGAGACTTTAAAGAGTTACAAGAACATGGGATATGGTGAAACCCATCGTCTTGGAAGAATTTCTCAGTCAACTCCTTTGGTGTTCACTTCAGAAAATGGAAAATATTCTAACCCTCCCACAGAGCCCAGCAGTAGAGCAAAGTGGTTAAAAGGGTAAGTTCTGGAATCACAATGCCTGCCTGGGTTCATGGCCTGTCTCTGCTACCAACAGTAGTGACACAGGGGCCAGTTACTTACACTTTTCTGGACTTTCGTTTCCTCACTAGAAAAGGCTGCTACAGGGAATCACTGAAGTCCCACCTAGAATACTTACAGTGACCAGCACACAGTAAGAATACAGTAAGTAAAGGGGCGCCTGGGTGGCGCAGTCGGTTAAGCGTCCGACTTCAGCCAGGTCACGATCTCGCGGTCCATGAGTTCGAGCCCCGCGTCAGGCTCTGGACTGATGGCTCGGAGCCTGGAGCCTGTTTCCGATTCTGTGTCTCCCTCTCTCTCTGCCCCTCCCCCGTTCATGCTCTGTCTCTCTCTGTCCCAAAAATAAATAAAAAACGTTGGAAAAAAAAATTAAAAAAAAAAAAAAAGAATACAGTAAGTAAGAAGATCTAGTAAGAAT
>NW_026057586.1:67558294-67588064 GCF_023721935.1 Panthera uncia
CACGATCTCGCGGTCCGTGAGTTCGAGCCCCGCGTCAGGCTCTGGGCCGATGGCTCGGAGCCTGGAGCCTGTTTCCGATTCTGTGTCTCCCTCTCTCTCTGCCCCTCCCCCGTTCATGCTCTGTCTCTCTCTGTCCCAAAAATAAATAAAAAACGTTGGAAAAAAAAATTAAAAAAAAAAAAAAAGAATACAGTAAGTAAGAAGATCTAGTAAGAATACTAGATCTTCTGCTTACAATTACCATGGGCAACTATTTACTGTAAGTTATCAAAGGACATGGAAAAGGATGTCAAAGGATATCTCATTATCCTGTAAAAAGATTATTATTTGAGATTCAAGGAAAGAAAAGTCCCCTGCAGTGGTCACTAAATTATGGGTTTTTTAATACCTTGCCAAGACTGTTTCTCAACACATGATGAGTTGTATAAGATGAAGTGTACATATCTTACCAAGAAGTGTCTTGCTGAAATGGGAAAGCATACTGGCCAGGGAATCCAGAGACGATGATTCCACTGGGTAAAGCAAACCTCAAATTTCAAGTATCTCAAACGTAAAATAAGGTGTTGGCGGCCCTGGGCAACAAATTTCACCAGCCAGGTTTGCAATTCTAGCGATGCTATAAAGTGAGAGTGCACACAGCACTAGAGATTACCCAATGGAGCAAATGCCTAAAAGGGGAACAGGGATTACTGGACACAACTTCCTCAGGGAAGGAACCCTAAAACTCTCTAGGAACTGTGGGTAGGTCTTCAGCATGTTAAACCTGCAGGATGCCCGCACAGGATACACAAGTCTGACAGGCTATGCTGCCAGCCCTGTGTCGTGACTGCCTTCTTTCTTATGGCCCAGCGAAGCCCCAGCACTTACTGCTAAATGATTCTTTGCCCTTCCATAAAATAATTATCCTGTGGCTACTGTGCCATCGGCATGACACTGATGACTCTGAGTGTGGACATCTGACTGCCTCGCCCTGGACCATTCTCTCCCCTGGACTACAGCAGAATCGGTTCTGGTTTTGTCTTTATTCCCAGACAGGTTTTCAGTGGTTCTTCACCACTGCCAGAGAGGCTATTACCTGCCACGCTGACCGAGACCCATTAGTGCCACCCTCTTTCCTTTTCCTTTCCTGTTTCAGGCCTCTCCATGCTGCTGTCCACAGCTGCTATGTTTGTGTGACAAAACCAGCCTTCTATGGGCATCAGATAGCCCTTACCATCCAATCAGACCCCCTTCCTCCCTTCTCACAGGACACCTGTGCTCTTGAGGTCCTGAGCGTTTGTTGTCCAGGACTTGGGACTGCCTACTTGTGACCAAAAGACCATGGGATCAGAATCTAGAAAATCCAGGTCTCAGTCACCATTCTGCCATCTACTAGCTGTGTGACTTTGGGTAAACACGCACTTCAGTGTCCTCTGATGTACAACATGTATATTGCTTATTTTTCAGGACTGCCGTGAGAAGTAAATGAATACGTGACAGGGTAAAACCAAAGGGCACTGTGGAATGATATTAGCTCTTTTTAGGAATGAAGAAGCCATAAGTTCACTGGGAGGCTGGCCTCCGGAGAGCCGGTTTTCCTTTATTTAATCTATTAAAAGCCTGAGAGAAATAGTCACCCCCAAATAAGCTCTTCAGAATATTAACAACTCTTGCACTACCCGTATTTATATGGCCCTCTTCAACTCAAAAGATTTCCTATTTATGGCTGGAATGTCATCTGAATCAGATGTTTCAAAACAGTTATTTTTTTCCCTAATTAAACAATACAGAAGAGCAAAACAAATTTTTTTTAAATCACCCATAATCCCACCACCAAGAGAAAAACATTCTTAACATTTTAATGAATCTCTTTATAGACTGCTTTCTGATTAGTTTTTTAAAAATATATGCACTGCATATTTATATTTACATACATATCTAGCAACTAATCTTTTCCATGTAATGATATATCAGACATTTCCCCAATTGCCCACTCTGTTTTCAAATGAAGGGTATTTTGAATCTGTTTCAAGACTATTCACATATGGATATCATACAGCAACAGAAAGTTTTATGTATCAAACATTCCGGTTAATTTTAGAATCCCCAGAGAGTTAAATGTTTACAATAAAAAAAAGTTTTACGTGTTGCTAAAATTCAATTAATGAGGAAGCGTACAATACTCTAAAAATAGGACTGTACACAAGCAAATTCAATATTACAAATGTTATGTAGATCATAACATCTAGAATGCCACATTTTTCTCTCAACTGACATATTTTTTTAGGTATACTTAGGGCACTAACAAATTAACAGGAACCATGAATAAGGCAGTCTCTATGGACAACTGATTGATCAGAATTATTGCCATTGTTCAAACCTGCATCAGAAACAAAGAAATGTTGTGTTCTAGGAGAAAATAAATAAATAAATAAATAAAATTTAAGATTCGATAAAGTCATAACCTTTTTTATATTCACGTGTCAGTATAAATCAAGCAGTGGTCTTAAACTGAAACAACAGGAAAAATACTGATCATCATAGCTCATCTACAACTTTGAGGAGCTCTACAAAAAACATGGGTGTTATTCATTCCAGTATGAAAAGAATAAAGGCAAGAAAAGATCAAAGATCTCTCCTACCTTTAATAAATTAGGGGGGAACTACTGAAAAAATGGACTCTTAAAAACCATTGATGATCTTTTGCCTTCCTTGGACAAATACTGGTATGCTTTTTCGGTTTTAAAATATTTATGCCAAAGATAGAGATCAGATGGCCAAACTTAGGAGAATGCAGGAAACAACTTCTATCAACCAAACAGATAAAAACAATGAACAAAAAAGATCTGAATAGTCAAGTCACATAAGAAATTCAAATGGTCCACTGATATAAACATTCAACTTCGCTAATAAATGCAAATTGAAACAAGAAACAATTTTTGTACATCTAACTGGCAAAAAACTAAACAGAGAAAATTATGGAAAATGAACACTATCAAATTCTTTGGGGGCAATCTGGCAGTAATATCAAAATTTTAAATGAACATGTCCTTGCAGCAATCCCACTTTTATACATTTCTCCTAGAGAAACAGTTACCGAAGGCATGAAGGCATGTACAACCACCTTTCCCAGAAATCTTGTATGTAACACACAGAAAGGAAAATACCTAAAGCACCTATGTTGACTCATCATTTACAGAATGGGTAAGTCAACTATGCTTTGTTCACCCTAGGAAATCTCACTCAGCCTTAAAAAAAATGCCACAGACATTAAGGACGTTCACGATGTGTCACCGCACAAAAGATAAAGGCAACTGCAGAAGTGTACGTATAGTATGATCCCATTTGTCGTAGAAAACAAGAACACAAGTAACAGAGCTCTCAGTATATTTGTTTTTAAAGGCTTATTTGCATATGTATAGAAAATGATTGGGAAGGAGAAACTGCTTCTAGTGTTTCTCCCTGGGGTTACGGATATGTGATGGCAAGAGGTGGGGACTAAGTTTTTATTTTATAACCTTCTCCGTTGTCTGAATTTTTTAATAAGCAGTCATTACTTTTATAATTTAAAAATAACCAGGGGCGTCTGGGTGGCTCAGTCGGTTGAGCATCCGACTTTGGCTCAGGTCACAATCTCGCAGTCCGTGAGTTTGAGCCCCGCGTCGGGCTCTGGGCTGACGGCTCAGAGCCTGGAGCCTGCTTCTGATTCTGTGTCTCCCTCTCTCTCTGCCCCTCCCCCGTTCATGCTCTGTCTCTCTCTGTCTCAAAAGTAAATAAAAGCGTTAAAAGAAAAAAAAATTTAAAAAAAAAAATAAAAATAAAAATAACCAATAAAATGGGGAGGTTCTCTCAAAAAATTAAAATGCAACGCATTGTCGGAGTGAAATTTTAAGAAATACCTCAGCACACCTGCCAGGAAGTTAAGGGGTTACATGATCAACAATAAACTGGATAGTTAAGGCATCATTTTCAATAGAATGAGTAAGCATCAAATGTGAACAATCAGCTTACCTTTTTAGGTGATAGATTTTGTGTGTATACTGTCCCTTTTCTCCATCTTTCTCGTAAGGTTCATTTTTTAAGACTTCGATTCCTTCTCCACCGCCAGTTTCATTCTTACTAGCTTCGGCAACAGAGTAAAGCTGTCCAACCTGATACTGGAATTTCAGAGCACAGAATTTCAGTAAGCTAGAAGTAACTGTGGGAACTTCCTGTGCTAAAATAGTACCATATATGATACTGAAAAGCATATCCAAAGCACTCAGCGCATTTGTTCCATGTGACAACAGGACTCAAATTAGAAATCAGTATGTTGAGGAAGACAAACACTGGATGATCATACAGCTTTAAGAAACTCTGTAATATTTTACAGGATTTCCATTATTCGAGAAAACTGCTAGTTACAAACACTCTGGGGCGCTTTAAAATGTACCGTTCACTTATCAAAAAAAACACCTTGATGCTTGGCCCAACTTTTTGTATGATATACATTTGTGTTTTCCAAAGCACTTTCACATCCATTTTATCTCATTTAATTTCACAAAATTCTGAAAATGACAGGAATATAATTGTTACTCTGCCAATTAAGAAAGCTGAGCAACCAAAATACTATTCTTAATGATAAAGAGGAGATGCACGAAGTATAAAAATAAACCCTGAAAACGCAGAGAACCATTACAGCCCAAATTCTGGTAGACCTCTGGGGTGTTTTTTTCCCATACCTTCTGCCTGACATGCCCAATTTGGCCCTTGTCCACCAAAACAGAGGCGATGGTGGGTACTCAGGATCAAAACTGCTTATTGTAAAGTTCTCCAGTAAACAGAAATACTTTTTAAGGATTACACATATACAAGAATTACTATAAAAGGCAAGGAACTGCTGACAGTAGTTTCTATTTCATTACAAAAAATTTTAATGTTTATTTATTTTTGAGAGAAAGAGAAACAGAGTGAGAGCAGGGGAAGAACAGAGAGAGAGAGGGAGACACAGAATCCGAAGCAGCTCCAGGCTCTGAGCTATTAGCACAGAGCCCAACGCAGGTCTCGACCTCATGAGCTGTGAGATCATGACCCGAGCCGAAGTCAGACCCTTAACCAACTGAGCCACCCAGGCGCCCCTACTGCATTTTAAAGTGAACCAGAATTCTCAATGGCCTGAACCAATACCTGTGAGTGGGGAGTATTGTTCTGTGTCAATTTGGAGCTGCTAACAGTTCCAACAAATAATAAAAAACAAAGTTCTCATGTTCTAATTTGTTCTAGTGACTAGACCATGGCGCTATCTCCAATCTCTTCAAATTTGGCTAAATTTCTTCCTCCTGGTGAGGAAGGCCTAAAGAAACGTTTTTCTTTTCTTTTTAGGCATGTTTTCAAAGCAAAGCTATCTCTAAAAATGAAATCATTCAAACTGAACATTTTATTTGAGACAAAAATAGGGGTAGTGGTAAGCTCAGTAAACACTCATTATCTAAAAAGCCCATGGGAGTTATGATACTGTCTTAAAGGTTAATTTAAATATACACTAACTCAATCACTCAATTTGGGTTTAGGAAGCTAGAACCAAACACGTTTCTTAAGAGCAACAAAAATAATTTCTGTAGGGGTTTTAGACTGCAGGAGGAGATGTTTCTTCTCTGGTTTTTGTAATAACACCACCAGGGTTGGTCCAGTAAGCTACAATCCTTAATTAAGTCCTTCAAAACGTACTTTTCAACACTGTCATATTTTTAAAGAAGGATTAAAATGTCTCCAAATCAGAAGATAAATTTAATCTCAGGCAGGAACAGAGTAACAAAACTTCACACGGAAACAACTAAACAGTATCCAAAAAAATATATATTAATGAACTGATATTCTGTGGCATGCTACTAGGCTTTCATTCTCATTTTTAAGAGTAACTTAAAGACAGACAAGAGAGGTGTTTAGTAAATCTGAATAGAGGAAAAAGCCAGGATTATTTTGGATGACAACATCAAGACTCAAAAAGATTTCAACAAATTGATCTGACCAACTGAAACCAAAAGAAAAAATTTAACCAAAACAAACGTCAATTTCCACATTCGAGTTCAAACAATCAATTGCACAAGGAAAGCACAGGGGTGTCTGGCTTGAGTCTTTTTATACAGGGAAACCTGAGGCACTACTGAGATGTATACAGCTGTGTTCAAGACTGCTCTCAACTATGCCAGCAGCTACTCATTTTTTGTTTCTGCGCTTTTTTTTCCTTTCTGTCTTCTGTCAGCTGTCACTTCTTAGGTTATCAGTTTGTTTTGTCCCACTTCCAATTCACTGCTTCTAATCTACTGTCAGCTCTAGGAAAACAAGAAAACTGAGCCAGTGCAAACTGTATGCGAGTTCTAGAAGGACCCAGCGGGCTTTGTGGGGTTTGCTACACAGATGTCTCTCTGCTTTTATCCTCATTCCCGGCTATGCCACAGACGGCTACCACCGAAGGATGTACGAGTTCTGGATTGGATGTGTACTTCCGTACCATGTGCAGATCAAGGGAGACGATAAGCTCTCACAGTTACGTGCCGGTCAGGCTGTGTTTGGAATAGTGGTTTCAGCGGAGCACCAACTACGACGCATGTAGTGAGAGCAGCTGGTGAGGAAGTCTAGAGGTCATGTTAGACCAGGCCAAATGAACGCACTGGGAATGGTTAACCCTGTGACCTCGTGTGGAGGAGAAGGAACAAAAGAACTCAAGGGGAGGAGCCAGAATGGCCAAAAGAAAACCTAAAGGGCTACCATATGCCAGTCAGAACAGGCTTATTTCCCATTGCACGAGTGGAAGGGACTGGAGACAACAAGCCTTACAGGAAAGCAGATTTGGGCATAAAGTCAAAGGCTTGAAATATCCGACAGTAAAACAGACTGTTTCTCTAAGTAGCAAGTTTATTAGCCTTACAGTGCTCACACTGAGGTCGGAACCTCCTTTCTCTGGGATATACTGTAGCCAGAATTCCTGAACTGGGCAGGAGATTAAACTTACATTCTTTAAGAGCCTTCTGAAACAAGGCACTGTAACAGAATTCATTTATAATTAAGCATCTGTGATACACCATAATTCACTTGTACGAATGTAAAGGTAAGCGAACACAACAAAAATATGATTTGAGATTAATGTACCAAAACACAATGTATCAACAAAACAAACAGAAAACAAGCGAGACTTACCTCCTGAACAGAACATGGCAAAACCACACGGCTAAAACGACAAAAGAAAAAAATATATATATTTATCATGTATGAGAACACAGGTCTCTAGGTTTACAATAACTTTTACTTGAATCCAATGATAGCAGATCATCCAATACAAGAACGTCATTTACAGAAGAGGGTCTTCACGATGTTCACAGCTCTAAATAAGAATTTTTAAACCGGTGGGGCACCTGGGTGGCTCAGTCGGTTGAGCGCCCGACTTCAGCTCAGGTCATGATCTGACAGTTCATGGTTCGAGCCCCAAGTCAGGCTCTGTGCTGACAGCTCAGAACCTGGAGCCTGCTTCCGATTCTGTGTCTCCCTCTCTGGCCCTCCCGGGCTCGCGCTCTGTCTCACTGTCTCTCTCAAAAATAAATAAACATTAAAAAAAAATATTATTTTTTAAATAAGAATTTTTAAACTGGGGAAATAAGATTACTGTTTCTGGGTCTCGATGATGATTCCCATTTAGTGTCCTCATTGTACCAGGACCCCAAATGCAGTTGCAGAGATTCTGGTGAGGAGAAAAGGAACAAGTGAAAACTCATCACTGAAAATTGCAGGGTGCCGAATATATTATCTTTGGACTGTGTGGTCAGGTTGCCCTCAGGAAATTTTTGGTATGGTTTCATTCTCCATCTGTACACTATGAATTTTGTTTTCATGATATCTCTCATTGGACATAGGTCTTGAACCACTTGAACGAACACTTCCAAAAAATCGTTCCCCAACTATTCCTCAGTTTTGCTAAGAGAAAAACAAGTAAAAAGGTCCTTTAGACTTAACAAGAATAAACTTTACCAAGGAAAACACTTTAAACTTTATAAATAAAACCTTTCCAGGGTAGATTCAGTTTAAGGTTGACAGATGTTTGATCCTGTCCAAGAGTTTGTTACTGGACATACAAAAGGACCTAAAAGGAGGCTAATGCTCCTGAAAATATATTCCAAAAAAGAATACCGGGGTGAATTATTTTATGTCAGAATACTGCATTTTATCACCAGATTTTTATATGGAAGTATCTTCACTTATTTCCAGCATAAACTCTGAAAATCCCTGAGTATCAACTGTCTCATGAGAATAGCTGGTGTCCAAGATAGCAACTTTTTTTTTTTTTTTGGCCTGATCCTTTTCAGACTTTTCCCTACTAATCGTTAAATGACACAGCAACGTCATTTAAAATTTTGTTTTAACTCTATTAAAAGGAGAGAAAAATCTCACAGCGGTCACCTCGATTTTCATTTTATAGAAAATTCACAACTTCTTCCTCATTCCAACTTCTCTTTGGCTGCACTGCCCACCCACCCCTCTCCCTATCCTCCTCAAACAGCTATGCTGGAGTGCTCAAATCACCTTGATTTCCAACAGCATAAAACATGCCTCCTGTTATTCTCCCCTCCTTCACTAGGGGATCACTCAGCATTCTTTGTCTTTCTGAGAATGGTCACCTAAAGACAAGTCACCAGGACTACTAATTCCGATTCTCATCAAGGATAAACTTGTTATACAAAAACTCCTTCCATACCTAATCCTTTCAACTGTCTCCTCGGAGTACACACTAACTTGCTATCTCAGTCACGCAAAATAAACTAGGGCCAAGCGGGTGCAGTGGTCAGAGGGGAAATAAGATACAGATGGAGAGTATATTTCGAAAGATAGAGAAAAATACAAAGATACAGGTTGGGAGCATATTTTCAGAACCTGGAATACAATGGTAAGAAATCTATTACGTTTATTAGGCAACAAGGAATCCAGGAAGGTTGCTCCAAAAGAGAAGTGACATGACTACAGTTAATCTGAAGAAGCCATCTGTAGGTAATTAAAAACCATTAAGAAGCAGGATGTGGGGGAAAAGCCATCTTTGGGAAAGCTGGGCAAGGGTGTACAAAGGCCTGAACCAAGAAGATGGGCTGCAGAGGAAATGAAAGGAATAGAGAGGAAAGAGTTAAAGACTTCCCTGAACTTCCACAAAACCAAAAATCACTGCTGAGTAATTTTAACAACTACTCACTGGTAGGAAGATCCCTATTTTCATACAACAGCACTTTCAGGGACTTATTTCACAAAATCTAAGTTGACTGATCGAGACATTCTGGATGAATGATGAGTCAAATAAATTCTTCAACATTTGCTTAATGAAAAGTGAAAGGAATAGATAGGCTCTGATTTTCTCTTCTTCTCAAAGTAGTATTCAACTTAGAGTGATTTGAAAATTTCCAAATTCTCTGAAAATCATCAGGAAAATAATACTCCAAATAAAACTAACAACTAGTTCTTTAAAATCAGGCCTTTCTGCGAACGGCAACTTCATCCGTTGCTCAAGTAACAACTTGAAGGGAACTCCCCACCCTGAGAAGTCATTTTTAAACTTTTAATCCATGTCAAAAATAGATGACATTTTTTTTAAGAAAACAAACATTCGCCAAAGTATTTTACGGTTTACCAACATCTTCACATAGGAATGACCTATTCATTGCTCCTGACCAAAAACAATTTTAGAAAGTTGACTTGCAAGCAGGAAGAATCATTTTCTCTTCGTCTAACAGCACTGAGCACTTACAGTATGCTAGCCTAGATGCTATGCTGGATACCAGGAATACTTAGAACAGTCTCTGCTCTCAAAAAGTTTAAGAGGAAAAAAAGTCTAGGGAGACACACATGAAGAGTGAACACCAAATGTAATTTATAACTCCGCAGGAAAAAAATTACACTTGGGCACATTACAGCATTCATTACCTCGGTGCATTTAAACTTTTATAATGAAAGTAATGGTTCACAAAAAGCGTATTGTGCAGATTCCCAGTGGGAACTGCTTTCCATGAGTTAGGTGGATACTCCTCACATAACTGTCAAAGGGATCTACTGAACACTTAATTCATATTTTAGGAAAGAGGAAATAACTCTAATAAAAATGACGAGATCGGTGATCTAAGATCAGTTCGGCAACCCACTTGCTATGTGACTTGGGCCAAGTCAAATTTCCTTCTGTCTTGTTCCCTCCATTTGTCTTAATTTCTGCCACCTACCTACACTGCAAAGATGTCAGAGTAATAAATAAAACTTTCATGATACAGTGTATAAATGACTTGGAAGAAAAGGTTTATATAAATCCAAAATTCAATACTATGAACTTTAAGTGAAAATGTGTCTTTTCTCAGGACCCCGTCACTGATTAAAGTTGTAATTTTTCATTAATTTAACAAGTGCTATTGAGCCCTTACTATGTTCCAAGGACTATTCTAAGAGCTGGGGATGTGGAAGTGAGCAAAAAGGAAAAATTCATGGAGCTTACATATGGTAAAAGAACACGTGTAGTAAAATAGATTTTAGAAAAGTATGTTGCACGTTAGACAGTGAGAATTGCTACTGACAACAATTACACAGGAAAGGCAAATACCAAATGGTGGGGACTGCAATTAGGTTCTCAGAGAGGGACTCCCTAAGAAGGTGATACTTAAGCAAAGACCTGAAGGAGGCAAGTTAGTTAATGAGATGAGGGAAGAGCACTTCAGGCAGGGAGAACAGCAAGCAGAAAGGCCCTGAGCCAAGCGTTTTCCCTGAACTAATGAAAATGATAAGGAAGCTTGCGAGCTTGGAATGGGCACGGGAAGGGTAGTAAATGTGATCAGAGCAGAAAAGAAAATAGCGGAAGACTTCTGTGGGCTATTGTCAGCGCTTTTTTATACACCGTGAAATAAGGGGGGGGTGGTGGAAGGCAAGTAGAGAAATGACAGGAGTGACTTTTAAAAGAAGTTTGAGAACATTAAAAATAAAGTGTCTTGAGATGGCTAAATTAAGCTGAAATTTGTTTAAGAATTTATAAAGAGAAGAGCAACTGAAAAGCCAAGGAACGGGCCACACTCGAAATCCCTAGTTGCCCACAGGATGCTGACGATACGAACCAGCTGTGACAGCTCAACAATCATGCCTAACCAGATTTCCTGTGATAGTCACAGCCCTTGCCGGTGGGAAATGCTGTAACTTTTCAGCAAAATTACTTTGCCCGTCCTGATGCACCTGAAAATCATTCCATTTGACAGACCACGTGTTAACTCTTCGTCTAAACCCCGTGAAGTAGGTGGAACCCAGAGTATCACCCCATCTTAAAGATGTGAAAACTGAGACTCAGCAGAGAGATGGCTCTCCTGGTAAGTCAACACAGCTGCCCTGGGAGCGCACTTTTGCCAACTCCCAGCTCCTGCTTGAACTTCAGGGTGCCTACGTCCCACCTCGAGTCGCGGCACCAGGGCTGTCTTCACCTGGCAGACCTGTCTTCCGCGGGTTACAGGTAGGCTCCACCCCAGACGACAAATCACTGTCAGACCCACCGCGACTCCCCATCCTCGGGGTCCGGCTCGATCCCACTGGCGGGCCTGCGGGTGGGCCCAGACTGAGACTGGGGTGGGGGGTGGGAAGAAGGCGGGTCCCAGCGGAAACTCCCGGCCTCGCCTTCCCGAGCCACGCGCTCCGGCCGGGAACCCAGGCGTCTCCGCCCCAGGAGAGAAGGCGGCGGTGTTATCACGGCAACGTCAAGGGAGCGGGTCTGGGGGCGCGCAGTGGAAAGGCCTTCAGTGGGGCCGGGGGCGCGGGCCGGGGGGAGGGAGCGGCCACCTCGAGGTTCGTTCCTTTCTAGGAATATTCCGCTTCCGCCACTCCTCAATGAGTCTCCCACCACCGAGGTCCCGTAGCCCCGCACGCGCCCACCGACCCACTCACAATTCCTTGATCAGCACCATCTTCCCGGAACCCCCTCACAGCTGCCGCCGCTGCCGCCGCTACCGCCGCCGCCACCGCTGCCGCTGCTACCGCTCCTCACGGCGCCTGCGCGGCCCCGCCTCCTTGCCCCCACCCGAACCACTGCCGCGCCTGCGCGTCCACACCCTTCCGCCGCGACTCGTCGCGTCAGCGCGCGCGAGGGGCTAGCTCCGCCCCAGTCCCGAGCCCCACCCTAGGCTCACGGAGCCTCCACTGCGGCTGCGCGGCTAGTAGGAAAGCGTGCGGCTTCTGCGGTTGCGCAAACTGGGCTCGCGCTCGCACGTCCCTTAGGTGCCACTCCTCCCTCCACAGTCTAGTTTCCTCGGGTCGTGTGTGCAGCCTACGGTTTCTGGTGAGTTTTCTAGTCAGTTCCCTGGAAGTCGTGTTCTGGTGACCAGCGCTAAGCTTTCTCTCGCTGCTTTTGAGAAGAGGCCCTGTCCTTGACTGGCCTGTCGTTCCGACGTCTACAGGAAAGTCTTGCTGACGCGGTGGGGAGGCCGACGCCACCGCGTTCTGTTCCCGTCGCGGGCCCCGTCGGATTGCGCGGGACACACGGAGGCTCACCTGGCTCACTGCTCACGTGCATGTACCAGCAGCTTCGTGAGTGCAGCCAGGGCCAGCAGGTGTGGCCACAGAGCTCCCCAACGCCCGAATCCACCCCAGAATCCAGTGACCCGATGGGAGGAGTGCCCCACCACTCGCAGCGAGGGCCCCCGCGGGGAATAGAGGTGCTCGCCCTTAAGACCCAGGAAAGGGACCTGGGCTGGGAGGACAGTCGCGCGGCCATAGGGAACGCCCACGCGACCCCTACCCCCCAGGCGCCCTTCTGCCCGAAAGCCTAGGAGCAGTGGTGGCCCCAGGAGTCATTAACGCCAGGCACTGTTCTAGGCGCTGGGGATATACCTGGAAACAAAATCAGGGGGCACGCCCCCTGACCTCCCTTGGAAACAAATGAGAGAATTTGGCTTCCTATAAATAAGCTAAAATAGGGTAATGGAGGAGGCAGACTCATCAAGGGAAGGACTCTGGGGAGGCTATGGTTGAGCCTAGTGGTATAAATAGCCTAGCCTGTGAAGAAAGTGGAGGAAACACTCCAGTTGGAGGAGGATAGTCCCCGAGGCTGGAATAAGCTTGGAGTATTTCAGGGCAGGTGGAGGGTAGGTGTGGCTAGAACATTTTAAATGAGGGGGCAGAAATAAGCTGGGACTAAATAGGTCACTGGACCATAGTAAAGAATTTTAATTGTATTCTAAGAACCATGGGAAGCTGTTAAAAGGTTATCAAAAGAATTACATGAACGTTAAAACTGTTCTATTATCTATATGATAGATACCAGATGGTATAGTATCTGATACTGGAATACACTCAATGCAGTTAGGGCTGCCTTAAAAGTAATAGAAGTGAAATATTTACCAAAAAGCTAGAGATTTCCTCCTAAAGCAGTATCTGGGAATCATTTTCGTGATGTATGAAGCCCTTTGCTAGTTACTATGATTGCGAACGTTCACGGAAACCTGCCCTTTTCAGGGAGTTTAGAAGTTGGGAGTAGCTTCCATCGATTGCGCACCTATTATATGCTAAGTATTGTGCGAGATGATGGAGATGCTTTATCTCATTTCCTCCTTAGAGCAACGTTATAGGATAGGTATTTTAGCATGCTTAAGAAAGGAAAGAAAATGAGGTACAGAGCGCCAAATTAAGTGAACTGTGCAAAAATCACTCAGCCAGCTTGTTTACAGAACTAGTTTTCAAATCCAGGTGTTAAAACCTTCAAAGTCTGGTCTTTCCACTGCACTTTTTCTTTTCCTTTTCTTTTCTTTTCTTTTTTTTTTTTTTTTTTTTTAGAAAAAAGTGAGTAAGAGGTTGGGGCATGCAGACAATCTTTATAACAAATCATTGTTCTCAGTTATGGAAAAAAGAAAGTTACCAAATCTAGAAGATACTTAGAGATGATAATAAAGTACAAATTTGAATAGTATGCTCCTGTACATATATATATACATATATGTATTAGAGTTACACACACACACAGAAATATGTTAGTTAGAAAATGTCCAAGGAGGGGCGCCTGGGTGGCGCAGTCGGTTAAGCGTCCGACTTCAGCCAGGTCACGATCTCGCGGTCCGTGAGTTCGAGCCCCGCGTCAGGCTCTGGGCTGATGGCTCGGAGCCTGGAGCCTGTTTCCGATTCTGTGTCTCCCTCTCTCTCTGCCCCTCCCCCGTTCATGCTCTGTCTCTCTCTGTCCCAAAAATAAATAAAAAACGTTGGAAAAAAAAAATTAAAAAAAAAAAAAAAAAGAAAATGTCCAAGGAGATAAATATTAATTGCCAAACTTGTAAGTAGTCATTTTATGTAGTAATTTCTCCCCAAATGTTATGCATGCTGAAAATATGCATAACAGCTTTAAAATATTTGGATGAGGGGCACCTGGGTGGCTCAGTCAGTTAAGCATCCAACTCTTAGTTTTGACTCAGGTCTCGATCTCACAGTTTGTGGGTTCCAGCCCTGTATGGGGCTCACTGCTGTCTGTGTGACCTTGGGATTCTCGGTCCCCCTCCCTCTCTGTTCCCCCACTTGTGCGCTCTCTCTCAAAAATAAATATTTGAAAAAAAAAATTGTGGATGAATTTGTGGTTGACCTGCTTTTATCAATCATTAAGAAAATTAGGATGTTGCGTAACTCTTGGAGTCTTCCCACAAGTGTATGCTAATTCCATTGTCTGCTTAGCACAATTGCTGCTCATAGTTGGCACTCAAATGTTTGTAAAAGTGTGCTGGATGGAGCATAACTTTGAACCAGTATATCCTATGCATATTGTTTCAGATTCGTATTAAAACATTCAGTTACAGACCACAAGGATAAATTAAGAAAGTAACCAGTTTAGATGTATTTATTGAGGGAAAGAAACCTACTAATTAAAATTAGGTTGACAATACATGAAATCAAGATATTGTGCTTTATATCTGCTTTAGAGATAAAAGTGGGAGAATGAGGGAATATTGAAGAGAACTAGAAAGCAGCAAAGACATGAACCATTACCCCAAAATGAAAAAGGACATACAGAGAAATGACAAATAAAAAGGATGTTACAAATAAACAACTAACAGATTGCGTGGCATAGTCTTATTTTAAAACTAAAGATGTTAGATCTTATGCATTTTGCAAATATGGGCGTAATACGGGATATAACTTCTAATTGGATGTAGAAAAAAAATCCAACTTAAGCCTAATGTCTCTTGTTCTTTGTTCTTTCAGCCCTCAACAAAGGTAACCTTTACACACAAGATGTAGAATTAGTTAAATTCAATTGTACAAGCCTCCTATAATCACCAGTCTCATTTCTTGTATTGTTCTGGAGCAAAGAGCTCATTATAGTAAGAATAATGGTAGATTTTATTGAGGCAAATCAAGAGATTTCTGACCATGAGCAATGTTTGGAACACTTCTGCAGTAGTTGATAAAGTACAATTCTGGTCAAAGACATTTGGTCTTTCAAATATTGTAATTGAATTTCCCCTTTTTTTTTTTTTTCTTCCTAAACCAGATGTTCTTCACCAAAGGCTTTTTAGCGGGTGCTCAGGGAATTTGTGAACCACTGATAATATATATGTTATTTCACGTCTTTTTTCTGGGGGAGAGGTCTGTAGCTTACATTCGCCTTGCCTACTCTGCATTGGGTCTGTCCCATTTTGCCGCCCTCCCATTTTAGATTTCTCTTGATTGAGACTCTCTATGAAAACTAGAAATATTTCCAAGAATGCCTTAATTTTGTCAAACCTTAGGGCATTGGTTATAATATTTTACCACCGTTGGTGACAGGATTGAGCTTTGCAGTAGAAAACCCTTGACCTGAATCCAGGCTCTGCTGCTGGGTCTGTACCTTGAGCATACTATTCAATTGTTTGGAGATACTATAAAAGGAAAATCTACAACATAGGTTTGTTGTGGGGAATAATTTGTTGTGAGTTCCTCCCAACCATCTCCTTTCATCCCTGGAGGTAGCTACTATTATTAATCACTATTGATCCTAATGCATGAATAAAAATGCATGTATGTATACATGCATTCTTATACATTCATATATGGCTATAACCCTTTCACTGCATATTCATATGTCGTTCTAACCTTTTCACCTGCAGTGCATACTACAGATTTCTGTTCTGTATCATCACAGACATTTGGCATTGTCAGAATTTTTCATTTTTGCCACTTTGTTGGTTTTAGAATGCCATCTCACCTATTCACTTGGCAATTCCCTGCAGGGTGTGGATCTCGCTGTTTACTATCCATGTTCATGGTTTTTTTTGTTTTCCTATTTTTTTTCTCCTTGATTTGTAGAGGATATATATATTTGTGTGTGTGTGTGTATACTCATATACACAGTCATTTTGCATTTGAATTTTGTGTTGATCAGGTGCATTTTATATATATTTTTTCTATCTGGGGTTTGTTGTATCACTTTGTTTACAGCAGGGCTTCTCAACCTCTGCAGTATTGACATTTTGGGTCAGATTATACCTTGCTGTGGAGACTGTTCTGTGCCTTGTAGGATGTTTAGCAGCATCCCTGGCCTCTATCCACTAGATGCTGGTAGCACCTCTCCAGTCATGACAATTAAATATTTCTCCAGACATTGCCCAGTATCTGGGGGGGAGGGGGCAAAATTGCCCGAGTTGAAAACCGCTGGTTTATAGTGACTCTTGTGCAGTTATTTATCTTTAGCAAAAGTTTATCTCACTAACATTTTTTTCAGTTTTTATATGCCAGGCCCTACATGTTTCACATGACCTAACCCTAACCCGTTTACTCATCGTAGCACATATATAAAATAGGTACTCTTATTACCCCTATGTTAAAAAGGAGAAACCTTGTTTATGTCTTCTAATGTGCAGAAAATGTTAACCAACTATACTAGGCTGTAATTTACATACAATAAGACGCACCCATTTTGAATACACAGTTTTAAGAGTTATGCCAAATGCTTTCATAATCCTTAAGGCAATCAAGGTGCAAGACATTTGAGTCTGTATAAAAGGTTTCCTCTTGTCTTTTTCCTGTCAGTCACCCCACAATTGCAGCCCCAGGCATGCATAGAACTGCTTTCAGTTGCTGTAAACTAGACATTTTTTAGCATATCCTATCATTGAATCACATAGTGTGTAGTTCACTACTTAGCACAGCTGAGTGATACTCCTCTGTATAGATATATCAGATTTTGTTTATCCATTTACTTGTTGTTGGACTTTAGAGTTCTTCCCAGTGTTTGGCCATTATAAATAAAGTTGCTATGAATATTTGTGCAGAAGTCTTTCTGTAGATATGTTTTCATTTCTGTTGGGAAAGTTTTTCTTGGATCATAAGGGAAGTATATGTTTAATTCTAGCAGAAATGCCAAATTGATTTGCAAAGTGGTGGTGCTATTTTACATTCCCACAAGCAATGTATGAGTCCGATTCCTCCACATCCCCACCAACA
This sequence comes from Panthera uncia, assembly GCF_023721935.1. Lineage (NCBI taxonomy): Eukaryota > Metazoa > Chordata > Mammalia > Carnivora > Felidae > Panthera > Panthera uncia. The sequence continues at coordinate 67,575,704 of NW_026057586.1, forward strand.
CATTTTAGGCATTCTAGTGGATGTGTTGTGGTATCTCATTGTAGTTTAATTTGCATCCCCCTGAAGACTAATGACATTGAGCACTTTTTTGTGTGCTTATTGGTCATTTGTGTAGCTTCTGTGTGAAGCATCTGTTCAGATCTTTTGCCCATTTTTTTAAGTTTATTTTGAGAGAGACAGAGACAGCACAAGTGGGGGAGGGGCAGAGAGACAGGGAAGAGAGAACCCCAAGCAGGCTCTGTGTGGTCAGCTCAGAGCCCGAAGAGGGGCTTGAACTCATGAAACCGTGAGATCATGACCTAAGCCAAAACCAAGAGTTGGACACTCAACTGACTGAGCCACCCAGGCGCCCCTGCCCATTTTTAAATTGGTTTTTCTTTTTATTGTTGAGTCATAATAGTTCTTAACATATTCTAGATAGAAGTACTTTCTCAGACGTAGGTGTTGCAAAGAGTTTCTCCCAGTCCGTAGCTTGCCTTTTCATTTTCTTGTCGGCATATTTCAAACAGCAGAAGTTTTAAATTTTGAGGAAGTCTAGGTTATCAAGTTTTTTTGTTTTATCTTTTAAGCATTTTTTAATGTTTATTTTTTGGGGGGAGGGGCAGAGAGAGTGGGGACAAAGGTTCCAAAGCAGACTGGCGCTGACAGCAGAGTCTGACGCAGGGCTTGAACTCACAAACCATGAGATCGTGACCTGAGCCCAAGTCCGGCACTTAACCAACCGAGTCACCCAGGTACCCCAATCAAGTTTTTTATTTTATTATCCGTGCTTTCTGTATCCTGCCGAAGAAATCATTGTTTATCCTACCCCCAAAGTCCCAAAGGCTTTATGTTAGTATTTTTTCTTCTAGAAGGTTTAAAGTCTTTTACATTTAGGTCTGTGATACATTTCACGTAAGTTTTTTCTCATTCAATTTTTTTATTGTAAAATACACATAAAATTTACCATCTTAACCACTTTTAAGGGTACAGTTCAGTAATATTAAATACATTCATAATGTTACACATCCATCCCCTTAGCTCTTTTCATCCTGTAAAACTGAAATTCTATTCCCATTAAATAACTCCATTCTTCCCTCTCCCTAGTCCCTGGCAACCGTCATTCTGCTTTCTGTCTCTATGATTTTGACTACTGTAAATAGCATATAAATGGAATCATTCAGTATTTGTCCTTTTGTGACTGGGTTATTTCACAGAAAAAAGGTTCATATTGTAACATGTATCAGAATTTCCTTCCTAAGGCTGAATAACATTCCATGTTTGTATGTATAGACCATGTTTTGGTTATTCATCCTTCTGTTGATGGGCACTTGAGTCACTTTCACTTTCTGGCTATTGTAGATAATGCTAGTATGAACACGGGTGTACAAGTACCTCTTAGAGACCCTGTTTTCGATTCTGTTGGGTGTATACCCAGAAGTGAAATTACTGGATCATATGGTAATTCTGTTTTTAATTTTTTGAGGAACCACTGTCCTGGTTTTTATAGCTGCTGTGCTAGTGTGTGTTTCCAACACTAGTGTGTTAAGATTCCAGTTTCTTCACATCCTCTCCAACTCTTGTTATTTTCAGGTTTTTAGACAGTAGCCATTATAATGGGTATGAGGTGCTATCTCATTGTAATTTTGGTTTGCATTTCCCTAGTGATCAGTGATGTTGAGCATCTTTCCATGTACGTGTTGGCCATTTGAATCTCTTTTGAGAAATGTCTACTCACATCCTTTATTTTCAAATTGGGTTTTTTTGTCATTACTGTTAAGTTTTAGGAGTTCCTTATATACTCTGGATATTAATTCCGTATCAGATAGAAAACTTACAACTATTTTCTCCCAATCTGTGGGCTGCGTTTTTACTTTGTTGATATTGTCTGCACGTGCCCAAATTTTTGTAATCTTCATGATGTCCAGTTTATCTTTTTTTTTCTTTAATTGCCTGTATCTTTGGTGTCATATCTGAGAAATCATTGCTAAATACAAGGTAATGAGGCTTTTGCCCTGTGTTTTCTTCTAAGAGTTTTTAAGTTTTAACTCTTATATTTAGATATTTGATTCATTTTGAGTTAATTGCTATATGTTAAGTTCTGACTTCATTCTTTTCCATGTGGGCATCCAATTTTCCCAGCAACATTTTTTGTAAAAACTCCTTTTTCCGTGGGATGGTCATGTACCCTTGTCAAAAGTCATTTGACCATATATGCAGGGGCTTATTTCTGGACTCTTTTCTGTTCATCCATCTATCTGTCTTTATGCCAGTAATACACTGTTTTGATTACTGTAGCTTTGTAGTATTGGCTATTTGGGATCCCTCTGTATGAATTTTAGGATAGGTTTTTCCCTTTCTGCATTGGCATTTTGATAGAGATTGCACTGGGTGTGTAGGTGACCTTGGGTTGCTTCATTTTATGGGTGGATACATGATAATTCCATTGTATAGTGCACTATAGTTTCTTACCTGGCCTCATTGGGTTGTATCCAGTAGTCTCCCTTTACAAGAGTCCTGTAATAAATTGCCTTTAACATCACACATGTAGAATAGTAACTGTAAGGTATATTCCTGAAAGTGGAATTAAGTCAAGAGTATGTACTTTTGTAATTTTTACAGACTCTGCCAAAAAGTTCTCCATAAAGACTACCAATTTATGCTCCTACCAGGAGTGTATGAGAGTACCCATTTCCTCAAATTATCCCAATGTATTTTTAAACATTTTTTAAAAACTTTTAATTAAAGTAAATAAAATAAAATGTAAAATAGAGTACAGATACAAAAATTTTACACAAAACAGATTAATTGCAAATTAATTGTAAGGAGAACAACACTTGGTTATGTCTGCCAGACCAAGAAATAGAACTTTGCCAGTCTCTTCATAAGTTCTCCATGTACCTGTTCCAGCTACAACTCCCTTCTCCCTCCTTGACTTTTACAGGAATCACTTCTTTGCCTTTGTTTATAGTTTTGCTCACCTTAGTATGCATCCCTCAAATTCTGTTGTCTAATAATTGCTTCTTTTAATCTGCATATAATCCTATCCTGTTTCCCCCCATGCAGTGTGTTCAGGAAATCGTGTTTGATCTGTAGAATTTCCCCCACTCTGGATTTTGCTGCTCTCGGCAAACTGAGAGCTGACCAGGTTCAGCTGCGATATTTTTGGCAAACTTACTTCATAGGTGGTAGTGTGTTCTTCCATTAAAAGAACATGGATATTTTCTCTTTTTGCAGTGATAGTAGCCATTTCCATTATTGCTAAATGCTTAGATCCACTAATTTATCGGGGATTGCAAAATGGTGATTTTTATTATTCTTGATGTGTTGGCTGGAATGCTTCTATAAAGAGAAACTGGCCATCTAGTGGTAGGTACAATTTATGTAGCAAAGGCAGGAAAAAAACCTTTGATTTTTGCCCATTTTTTTTTAACCACTTTTCAAAATGAGAATTTGTTTTCTATCTTCCCCTAAAAGTGATCGATTACTATTTTTTAGTGTAGATTTAAACACATTTGAAGTACTGCTTTCTATACTGTTTTTATTGTTGCCCACACTGTCCTATCTTGGGCCAGCTGAGCCTCTTCAAGTCGTCTCTGAGTCCTTTTGAGTGTTCTGGGTAGTCCTTGATAACTTTCTCTGTATCTCGTATGGAAGGATCTGGCATGAAAAGACCAATCTTGTACATTTTCTGCTGCCCCAGACTGGAATCTCCCATTTTGCCAAGAAACTTTGGTTTCTTTTGATGGCAAATAGTATTTCCAGAATGTAATCTTTGTGCTTGGGTAAGTCATGGCTAATGGGCTAGTAATTGTTTTTTGGCCTTTTTGATAGGTATAGCTAAAAGACTTTGTACGTTTGAAAGCATAGATAACATATAAATGTATGAATCAGAAAAATAGAACATGAATTCTTGTTAGTGCAATTATGTAAGATTTGTATATCATCTAAATATAATTTAACATATTTTGTTATGAATAGGTATTATGTATAAGTGATAGAATTTCCAAGCATACAAACTATAAATTATATAAATATGAAAATAGCTTTTTGAAGATAAAGTACCTTATGATTTGATACTAATTAAAATCCAGGACTATAGAGTTTTTACTTAACCTCTTTTGCATCTTTATCTCCTCAACACTGAAAATCCTGGTTCCCACTGAAGAACTTACTATCTTCTATTTCTCCATTCCCATTCTGCTTACAGTTCTCTTCCACCAAATTCTACTAGCTTTCAGTTTTATTACTTTTATGATTTAAAGGATTCAGAATTTTTGTCACTAGATTATTTGATTTAAGTGTATATTTTGAGGTATACTGACTTAAAAAGAAACCATAGAACTTAAAAAGCTTTAGCGGGCCTTGGGCATACCTGCCTCAGGTTTTCCCAGCGTAGAAGAGTGGTACCACTGAGAATTACCTGGGAACCTTGGCGAACCAGAATGAAGGTGGGAAGGCCAGTTTTGATGTTTTATGTGCATTCGTTCATTTTCTGTTTTATTTATTTACTTTTTTATTTTAGAGAGCAAGAACGAACATACAAGCAGGGGAGAGGGGCAGAGGGGGAGAGAGGGAGAGAATCTGAAGCAGTGTCTACACTCAGCACGGAGCCCAACGTGGCGTTCCATCCCACAGCCCTGGGATCACGACCTGAGCCAAAATCAGGAGTCAGACACTGAACTGACTGAGCCACCCAGGCTCTGTTTTATTCTTTCATTGAGTTAACACTTATTAAGGCCCTCATGTAGCTGATGGTACTTATTGACATAGTCAAATATCCATGAAAAAGGATTCAGATGCCTCAATATTCTATTGAAGGAAATATTCGTAACTATGGAAACAGATGCTGAATTTTCCCAATTTCATATTTTATGGCAGAATGTGGTTTAAGACAACTAGTAGTATTAGGATATTCAGGCAGTACTTTAGAAAGAGGGGCAAACGATACCTAAAAGTGTAGCTTGAGAAGTTTTATTTTTTTCCATTTAGAACTATGCTAGGTTGAATAGCCTCCAAAATCTTGTGAATGTTTGGTTGAGGCTGGTTCTATAACTAGATCCCAGTGAGGCAACTAACACTACTGTACTCAAAGACCATATAATTTTTGTTCTATGCAAACGTCTTTTAAAGACTAATGATCGTGCATATATGTGCATGTGTGCTAGCTTCCCCTCTGGACCATTTCTGTTAATGCCAGTGTGTTATAATGGAAGGGAATATTGGCTTTGGAGCCAAGAAAACTCTGCATCATTTATAGTATCTTAGTCCTATCTGTAATATAGTAATAATACATAATTTGAAATGTTAAATGGAAGATTTTTTTTTTTAAGTAAATAGAGTGGACAGTATTCAAAGACTGAATTTCCACTCATTCTCTTGGTCTCCATATCTGAAGAGATGTTCTTAATTACTCCCATTTCCTCTACCTTCTAACTAGGATTTCCTTTAAGTTTTTCACGTTATTTTCTTTTCCATTTACATGGATACTATCTAATCTATTTCACCTTAGTCTCATGATTGAACTGGTTACTATCTAATCTATTTCACCTTAGTCTCATGATTGAACTGGTTAGTATCTTTTGCTTGGTGTACAAGGGTGTTTGTTTTACATTTAAGAATTCCTCGTATGGGTGCCTGGATGGCTCAGTCGCTTAAGCATCCGACTTCACCTCAGGTCATGATCTCGTGGTTCATGAGTTTGAACCCCGTGTCAGGCTCTGTGCTGACAGCTCAGAGCCTGGAGCCTGCTTTGGATTCTGTGTCTCCCTCTCTCTCTGCCCCTTCCCTGCTCATGCTCTGTCTCTCTCAAAAATAAACATTAAAAAAATTTTTTAAAGAATTCTTTGTAAAATACTTCTGACATGAAGATAAAAGACTAATACAATGAATATCTATATGCCTACCAGCTACTGAAGCAATCATTTCCAGTAAAGTTGAAGCCCTCATGTATACCTGTATGATTGTGTCTCCCTCTCTTATTTCTTGCCTTCTACCCAAAGAGTCACCATCCTGACTTATTATAGATTCAAAAATACCACATTTCTCTATCCAGAGATGATAAAGATATTCTCAAAGTTTTAAAGCTTCACATTTTGTATTTGGGTCATTAATCTACCTGGGACTTATTTTTTTTTAATGTTTATTTATTTATTTATTTTCAGAGCGAGAGAATGAGCGAGCAAGCAGGGGAGGTGTAGAGAGAGGGAAGAACAGAATCCCAAGCAGGATCTGCAGTCAGCACAGAGCCCGATGCGGGGCTCAAACCCACAAACCATGAGATCACGACCTGAGCCAAAACCAAGAATCAGACATTTAACTGACTGAGCCCCCCAGGTGGCCCTACCTGGACTTATTTTTTGTGTATGGTGTGAGGTATAAGGATCCAATATTTTCTTTCCCCACATGGATAACAATCTTACCATAATTTATAGTCTTTCCTCCGATATATATGCTAACTCCGATGTATATCAAACTTTTCCCAAGATCTCTTTATGTGTGACATTTTTGTAAAATGTGTGACTATTCTTGAAAAATCGGTTTTCTCCAGTTTTTGGACTATATTAGGCTAAACTTATTCATTGTGTTGTTCATATTTTCTAACTCGTGTGTGTGTGTGTGTGAGAGAGAGATACAACTGCTGACAGAGATGTGTTAAAATTTCCCCAATATAGTGATTGATGTATTTTTCTTTCCTTGTAGTTCTTTCAATTTTTCCCATATATTTTTGAGCCCATATGATTAGGTGCATAAAAAGTAGAACGTTTACATCTTTTAGGTGAATTGATATTCTTACGATCTGTAATACCCCTCTAGCAATGCTTTTACCTTTCATCTGTTGCTTATGTAGCTATGCCAAGTTACTTTGGGTTAGTATTCTTTTGGAATATCTTTCTCTGTGCCTTTTTAAACTTGTTTGTTATTACAAAAGCAATTTTGTAATATCCAAGTTGGAAGATTGGAACGAATTCTCATGTGTGCATCACCTACCTTCAACAATTATCAATTTGGCATTCTTGTTTCATCTACTCTCCCTCCCCAGTTCATTTTGGTGATTTTTTTTTTATTTTTAATTTTTAACGTTTATTTATTTTTGAGACAGAGAGAGACAGAGCATGAACGGGGGAGGGTCAGAGAGAGAGAGAGAGAGACAGAGAATCCGAAACGGGCTCCAGACTCTGAGCTGTCAGCACACAGCCCGACGCAGGGCTCAAACTCAAGGACCGCAAGATCATGACCTGAGCTGAAGTCGGACGCTTAACCAACTGAGCCACCCAGGCACCCCACACTTCGGTGATATTTTAAAGCAAACCCAAGCTATCGTGTACTTTTCCTACAAGTGTTATTGTTTTCCATTTCCTGACTGTTCATCCTTACCTTCTATGTGGCTCTTGTTGACAGATTATAGCCAGATTATTGGGTTAGCCTTTATTTTGTGATTTTTTTTTTAATTTTTTTTTTTTTTAACGTTTATTTATTTTTGAGACAGAGACAGAGCATGAACGGGGGAGGGGCAGAGAGAGAGGGAGACACAGAATCGGAAGCAGGCTCCAGGCTCTGAGCCATCAGCCCAGAGCCCGACGCGGGGCTCGAACTCACGGACCGTGAGATCGTGACCTGAGCTGAAGTCAGACGCTTAACCGACTGCGCCACCCAGGCGCCCCTGTGATTTTTTTTTTTAATACATTCTAATACTCTTTCAAATGGTGGATTTTTCCATTTCACTCTCTCTTTGTATTCCCTGTCATCTTTTGGATTGAAGGAGTTTTATCCCCTTTTTCTTACTCAGTTTTGTTCAGCCAACTTTTTTGGAATTTATATGTTTTTGTCTATTTCAATTTTTATCCTAGCTTTTATGACATGAATATTTGAAGCGAGGGAAAGAGAGAGGAGAGAGCGAGAGGGAGAGCGAGAGCAGTAAAATTAAGCAGTATTTTTACTCTCCTCATGAATAATACAAGGACCTTAGAATAGTTTAACTTTGAACAAGAGTTTGAACAATTATACTGGACTTTATATTGGTCCCATCCTTCTTTTCTCTTACAAATCAAACATTTTTGTACCCATGTCATACAATCAACATTTATTAGGATTTGCTTACATATTTATTGGTATGTCTGCTCGTCATTCCTTTTGCATCACAGCCCTACTATCTTGGATAATTTAAAATTTTTTTTCTTTAACATTTATTTATTTTTGAGAGACAGAGCATGAGTGGGAGAGGGGCAGAGAGACGGAGACACAGAATCTGAAGCAAGCTTCAGGCTCTGAGCTGTCAGCACAGAGCCCGATGCAGGGCTCGAACCCACAGACCGCGAGATCATGGCCTGAGCTGAAGTTGGATGCTTAACCCACTGAGCCACCCAGGTGCCCCAATCTTGGATGATTTTACTTTTCCCTGAAGGTCATGTTCTAAAGGATCTCTTGGTGGTAAATTACATATTTTTGGCTTGAAAATGACAGTATTTGAAATGAAAATAGTCTATCTTCATTCTTAATACTTTGATGTAGAATTCTAGGTTGAGATTTCAGGGTTTTGTTGTTGTTTTGGGAGGGAGGTTTGGTTTTCCTTTTTTTGGCTTGTTTCAGATACCATGGCCCTGTCTCTAGCTCTCATTATTGAGGTAAAAGATGTTAGTCATCTAACTCCTGATCCTTTGTAGGTGGTTCATCTTTCCTCTCTAGTTTTTTTTTTTTTCAATTTTTTGAAATGTTTATTTATTTGAGAGAGAGAGCCCAAGCAGGGAAGGGGCTGAGGGAGAGGAGGACAGAGGATCTGAAGCAGGCTACATGTTGACAGAAACGAGTCCGATGTGGGGCTTGAACTCACAACCGTGAGATCATGACCTGAGCTGAAGTCAGATGCTCAACCAACTGAGCCACCCAGCTGCCTCTTTCCCCTCTAGTTTTTTAAGGAAAGTTTTATTAAAATGTAACTTGCATCCAAAAAGTACAAAAAATCATAAATATATCTCTTGGTGAGTTTTTAATAATTAACAACCACTCACATAAACACAGCTAGATCAAACAGAGCCCCAAAGTCCCTCCTGCAGTCCTTCTCAGGATTTACCATCCAGAGGTAATCACTCTCATCTTTTATCATGATAGATTAGTTTTTCCTTATTTTGAACTTTTACATAGATGGAATAATAAAAGAAGCTTTCTTTTGTGTCTGTCTGGCTTAGCACTGTGTGAGATTCCTCTACAACTGTTCATTCCCATTGCTGTAAAATATTCCATTACAGGAATATATACCATTCAGCCATTTAACTGTTAATAGTCATTTGAGTTGTTTTCAGTTTTTGACTATTACAAATAGTGACACTATTCTTTAGTGACATTTGTACTAATTCTATTGTGTATATATACATAGATGGAGAATTGCTTACTGTAGTAAGAAACTGCCAAATTATTTTCAAAAGTGGTTGTGTCATTTTATGCTCCTAACAGAAATATATGAAAGTTCTGCTTGCTCCATAAACTCATCAGCATTGGTGTTCTCAATCTTTTTAATCTTAGTTATTGTGGTGGATGGATAATGTTATCTCCCTGTGGCTTTAATTTGAATTTCTCTGATGACTAATGTGCTTGTTGGCCATTCATATATCTTCATTCGTGAAGCATCTGTTCAAATTTCTTACCCATTTTTTATTGAGGTATAGCAACATATAACATAGTAATTTGAGGTATACAACATAATAATTTGACATTTGTATAGATTGCAAAATGATCACCACAGTAATTCTAGTTAACATCTGTCACCATATATACAGTAACAACTTTTTTTTCTTGTGATGAGAACTTTTAAGATCTATGGTCTTAGCACCTTTTGAATATGCTATACAGTGCTATTAGCTGTAGTTACCATGCTGTATATCTCCATGACTTATTTATTTTATAACTGGAAGTTTGTACTTTTTTTAAAGTTTATTTTGAGAGAAAGAGCATATGTGAGCAGGGACGGGGTAGAGAGAGAGAGAGAGGGAGGGAGAGAGAATCCCAAGCAAGCCCTCAATGTCACCATAGAGCCCAATGTGGGGCTCCAACCCATGAACTAAAATCAAGAGTTGGATGCTTAATCATCTGAGCCACCCAGGTGCCTCTGGAAGTTTGTACTTTTCAATCCCCTTTGCCAGTTTGACTCCCCCTCTTTCCCCTGCCTCTGGCAACCACCAGTCTGTCCTCTGTATCCATGAACTAGGTTTTTTTGTTTGTTATTTTTTTAAGATTCCACATAGAGATCATATAATGTTTGTCTTTCTCTTGCTTCCTTCACTTAACATAGTGCCCTCAGGATCCATCCATCCATGTTGTTGCAAATGGCAGGATGTCATTATTTTTATAGCCAAGTAATAGTTCTTTGTGTATATATACACCATATTTTCTTTGTCCGTCGATAGACCCTTAGTTTGCTTCCATTGTAACCTTGGCTATTGTAAACAATGCTGGCAGTAAACCTGGGGGTACATATGTGTTTTTGAGTCCTTGTTTTCATTTTCTGTGGTAAATGCCCAGAAGTAGAGTTATTGGGTCATGTGATAGTTCTATTTTTAATTTTTTGAGGAACTGCCATATTGTCCTCCATAGGGACTGCACCAGTTTACTTTGCTACTAACTGTACAAGGGCTCCCTCTTCTCCACATCTTTGCCAATACTTGTTATTTCTTGTCTTTTTAATATAATAGCCATTCTAACATGTGAGGAGATATCTCATTGTGGTTTTGATTTGCATCTCCCTGGTGATTAGTGATGTTGAGCATGTTTTCATATACTTGTTAGCCATCTCTGTGTTGTCTTTATAAAAATGTCTATTTGACTGAGCCAACCAGGCGCCCCAAATCCTCTGCCCATTTTTCAATAAAGTTTTTTGGTTTTTTGCATGAGTTCTTTGTTTTTTAGAGGTTAATGGGGATAGATCATTTTTTTTTTTTTTTACCATTTATTTACTTATTTTGAGAGAAAGAGAGAGCTAGAGAATGTGAGCTGGGGAGGGGTAGAGAGAGAGGGAGAGAGAAAATCCCAAGCTGGCTCTGGGTTGTCAGCGCAGAGCCCAATGTGTGGCTAGAATTCACAAACCGGAAGATCATGATCTGAGCCGAAATCCAGAGTCAGATGCTTGACCGAATGAGCTACCCAGGTGCCCCATGAGTTCTTTATTTTGGATATTAACCCTTTGTCAGATATATGATTTACAAATAATTTCTCCTATTTGGTATGTTGCCTTTTTATTTCACTGTTGGTTTCCTTTGCTCTCCAGAAGCTTTTTCGTTTGATTTAGTCTCACTTTTGTTGCCTTTGCTTTTGGTGTCAAACACAAAAAATCATTGCCAAGACCAAAGTCAAGGAGCTTGCCATGTTTTTTTCTAGGAATTTTATGGTTTCAGATGTTGTTTTCAAAGCTTTGATCCATTTTGAGTTAATTTTTTGTGTTTGGTATAAGGCAGTGGTCCAGTTTCATTCTTTTGTGCTTTGGCCATCCAATTTTCCCAGCACCATTTATTGAAGAGACTGTTCTTTCCCCATTGTGTTGTTTTCTGGTTGTTTTTGTACCTCTTCTCTGTTCCTTTCTTTCTCTCTTCCTTGTGATTTGATGACTTTGTGTTATGTTTGGATTCCTTTGTGTGTGTGTGCACATGCATGCAGTTATAGGTTTTTGGTTTGTGGTTACCGTAAGGTTCATCTATAATACCCTCCTATATAGCAGTCTATTTTTTTTTAATTTTTTTAATGTTCGTTTGTTTTTGACAGAGAGAGAGAGAGAGAGAGAGAGAGACAGAGCATGAGCATGAGCAGGGGAGGGGCAGAGAGAGAAAGGGAGTCACAGAATCCGAAGCAGGCTCCAGGCTCTGAGCTGTCAGCACAGAGCCCGATGTGGGGCTCGAACTCACAAACCAGGAGATCATGGCCTGAGCGGAAGTCGGACACTCAACCGACTGAGCCACCCAGGCGCCCCAGCAGTCTATTTTTTGATGGTCACTTAAGTTCAAACACATTCTGAAAGTACTACATTTTAATCTTCCATCTTATGTTTTTGATATCATTTTACATCTTTTTTATTTGTGAATATACATTATTATAGTTGTTTTTACTACTGCAGTTTTTAATTTTCATGCTAACCCTTTAAGTGGCTGGTCCATTACTGTTATTATATCTGTTAGGTAGATCAGTTACAACTCCAGGTCTTGAAGGAGTGGTCCTATATAGAAGGTGTCCCGTGGAGCCCGAAAGGACAATTCCCTTTGGCCACCGGAACCAGGTACTCCAGGAGTGGCCCTTGTGCGGGCTGTGTGCACCGTCCTGCAGCCAGCAGCGCCCAGCAACAACTGCCGCAAGCACACTGCGGCGGGGGGGGGGGGGGGGGGGGGGGGGGGGGGGGGGGGCG